>NC_142649.1:188824090-189127121 GCF_055504915.1 Nelumbo nucifera
TGGGGTTTTATCCGATCTGTCTTTGATTACTTTCTTTCACCTTGATCAAATTTCCTCTCTCAAGATGCTTTTAAATTAAAAATCTAGGCAACCTGAAGTATTTTTCTAAGCATTGAGGTTGAAAAGTTTCCTAATGGCATATTCCTTTATCATCACTAATAACAAAGCAATTATCCCTCAAATCACTGATGGACACGTGGCACTTTTAGGGGACAACCTCGTCATTTCACAAGCCTCACAAGACATCCTTGGTATTTCATATTAGGCCTTAATAGCGGGGTTACTCTCGGAACATTATGACCTCAACCATAGTATGGGTAAGGTATTCGTGCAAATTGTCCTATCCATTCCCAAACCCGCTTATGTATCCCTGATTTCAAACCCGTCTAAATTTTCCTCTCAATTTCCCAAACCCGTTAAACTCGTCCCGACCCGCCCCTTGACCAAACATTTTCTACTAAAAAACAATTCTTAATGCTTATAGTGTGACTTGAACCCAAATCAATTAATAATAAAACCAAATCTCTTAACACTCCTTTAGCCACTAAACCATCTTAGTGATCTCACCTTTTGTGTTATTTAATGAAATAAAATAGATTTAATTAACTTTTGTATTCATCAAAACAATTAGTACATGTATATGATTAACAATTCCAACTAAAAATTAAAAGAAATAATACTTAAAATTAGCATTTTATAACTAAATGAAATAAACAATCTATCAAATCCAAATTTACATCAAGTGATGATTTTAATCCCAAAACATTTATACAAATAAAATATTAATAATAGAATAATTATCTTAGTACTTAAAATTTATAAATTTGTATATGATATATAATATAATAGGTTCATATTTATGCATCCCAGGTATAGGGTATCGGATACCCTAAAGTCAAAACCCAAACCCTATAGGGTTTTGATAAATGGGTACTATTAGGGTCAGATGGGTCGGATACTCGAAAATACCCGTGAAATTTGCATCTCTAAATATTGGAGTAACACTCGGCCACATTGCAAAACCTTTAACGTTGATCGCACTTGGAACTACACCTCGGGGCCTCAAATGTACTTTCATGTTGACAAGTGGGGCCTTCGGCCCAATCACCTCAGAGGTTCCCAAATCACCCCTACTACATTAATAATCGATAGCATTAATTACAAATATCTATTTTTTTTTTGTTAATCAACAATAACTTTCCCCTTTCCCCTTTATCCCCTTTTTTTTCCAAAGTGCTGGTTGCGGGATTTGATTTTGCATTAATGCTGGGACAACCCAGCTAACACACCAATGAGCCATCCCTCGATTGGCAATTACAAATATCTATTGGATACTTGAATTGAAATGCTTGATTGCAAATCCAATTTAACAATTCTACTGGTCCTTCATTAATTGGAGTCATCTCAATGCAGAAGCTAGCATCTTGTGTACTTTTTACTATCACCAAGATATTAACCATTTTGTACACACTCTGAGCTAGTTTATGCAAGCCTTGAAATGGGAACGTTATTACTTATAATGGTGCCTTATGGGTTTCCAGTATCTCTACTCCTCTTCACATTACACTCTATTTGGTTTGTGCGACTTGGATGGGAAAATATGAATATTCTTCAAAAATTCCTACTTTCCCACGTTTGTTTTTGACGAAATGATGAGATGCGATGAGAACTTTAGTTCTCAATTTTTGGAATGCAGGTCTTACCGAATAGGTGCAACCCCACTGAGAAAGGAAACAACTAAGAAACTTTTACTGAAGGAGGCAAGTTGAGCATCGTCTTCTTCTCAGTTGTCGTCCAACCATATATTCACTGGCGCCATCTTCAGCGACCTTTCTCGAAGGTAAGCTCATATTTGGGTTCCTCTCATGATTTTCATTCGTTTCTGTACCATTTTTACCTGTTTTCATTGAATGATCTCCCCATGAAATTTTCCCAACGCCTAGAGCCATCTGTGGTCATCCAGATCCAAAAAATTTGATCTACCATTGAAGGTGTTTATTTTAATGCCGAAGCTATAGATATAGCTTCGGGTATCTGCCTTTTTCTAGATCTAGTGTTTTTTCTACATTTGTTTTGTGTTATATATTTTTTTTCAGACTTGCTGTTAGATCTAATGGTGCTGGTCTGAAATACATTTGTCTATGCTTGATTTCTTGTTTTGTAGATTTGTTTTAGGTCTGTTATAGATTTGTTGTGTTTTTTTGAGTTCTAGGCTTCTAGCATTTTACTATCTCAAGAATACTCAGTCTCATATCTGTATTTCTTTTTGTTTTCATTTTTTGTTGTGTTTCAAGTCATCTCAGGCAACTAACAAAAGGGGTTTTCAAGCTTAGGTACTACATCCCAGTCAACCCACGCAAGGGGTTTTCATTTTTTGTAATGGAATAGTATATGTTGATTTGGGTATTGAATACTTTGTTACAAATGATGATGCATAGCAATAAAGATCTCTGTATTATGCTTGTTTTTTTTTTTACAATTTTTGGTGGGTTATATTTTCTGTTATATTTTTAGGTCATCTCATTCCACACCAGTGGAATATTTAGGTGATTTAGCAATAGCAGTAGCAGTTAGGTTATATTTTTTGTTATATTTTCAAGTTGTATTTTTTGTATGTAAATTTTCCAGTTGATGATGACCCTTTGAAATTCAAAGGATCATCATCATCACTTGAGAATGCATGGATTTGTCAAACTGGGATGGCTCCAATAGTCTTATGAAATTTTCTTAGCAATCAAACATTGGGAAATAGATTTGGCAGGATAGCTAGTCTCAGTAACCAAACACAGGTGGCTTGATTGAGATAAAAAAAGTTTCCCTTCTCATCACATTCTCTCATCCCATCCCATCCCATCCTTTCTCGATAACCAAATGAACCATTAGGTTGTTTTCCTATCATCTTCTAGTGATTCTTTGCCTATGGTATCTCAAGTCTTCTATGACTTAAACTAATCAAGCTACTCCTTTACTGGCCGACTCACAACAGTTACATTACCATTCTTGGCTCTTCCCTTCTCCTGTAGAAGACTAAGAAACAAAATATTGTTTCCAGGTCTTCAACCAAAGTAAAATATCATGCATCGGCTTTTGCTACTATCAAATTTCTATGGTCCAACGTATTCTTCATGATCTCAATTTCAAATTTTCAAGGTTCCATTGCCTATGAAACTTCATTATGATTGTCAAGCAGCACTACACATACCTACTAATCCTATATTTCCTGAATGCAAAATATAAGGGTGCTCATAATTCAGTTAATCAAACCATGGGCCTATTTTCCAAACTGAACCGATACCGTTGGTTTTGGAAAACCCTAAACCAAAATTGAACTGAAAGCAATTGGTTAACCAATTGATCAATTTTTTTTATTTTTATAATATATATTATAAAAATATATAATGTATAATATATATTATAAATATGTATATATATTGATATATATATATATATAAATGAGAATGAAACAACTACAATGGTCGAACACCAAAATACATCTTAGGCTCAGTTTGGAATGAAGAGTACAAGAACAAATATATACAGTGTAAATACATACAAAATTATACAAAATACAGGTTTTGCACTGTACATATGTGGTACTCTTTCCAAGCTCAGCCTTAATTAGCAACATATAGACACTGCATTTTCATTTGTGAATATATTCAATGCTGCCACATCCAAACTATTCGAATTCCTACCAAGGAACAGCCTAGGATCTCTACATAAGGCCAGCTTTAAAGGACTTTTAAAATCAGATTGGACAGGGAATTGTTTTGGGTCTGGTTCCTAGGTTGAATGGTCTGACCATCCGATCCAAATGAATGACTTGTTCTGACAAAAAAAATAAAAAAAAATTATAAAATCATTGTCCAATTCATCAATCTAACTGCTCGGATTAATAATAATTCATTGACCAAATCAACAATTTTTTACCAAAAAACTATTTTAAGATAAAACAGAACAAGTCAAGTGACTGATTCTCGATTTTCTAGTCCGGTCCAATTTTAAAAACCATGCTTTAAAGTGCAAATTGTCGAGTTGGCTTGCCAAGCTAACAAGCCTTGTTGTGTTACCATTATATAGCGATAGCGAGTTACTGAGAAGTGAATTTTGAGTTTTTTTCCCAAACCCTTGGAGAAAAGAAAAATGCTAGATATATTTCATCTTATTTCTGCACTAACTAACATGGTGGTGCCAGAAGTAATGATTAGTTGTGTATAGACTTCAAAAAGAAATAAGAAAAAGAAAAGAATAAGTAATCATCAGGTTCAACTTTCGAAAAATTTACCATTTTTTATGGTGCAAAGCTAACTCCATCATGAACTGTTTCTTTTTTCCTGTACGAATATTCCAATTATTTATTGAAACTGATCAATCTGAGACCTCTTTAGACACTCATATCGGGCCACAGTTACATGTCTCGTGTATTGGAATATTAGACAATCGAAGATCTACCACCCCTGTAAAATCAGTCTCGCCGGTCCAAATTTCAAGCCTGCAAGCCCATTCAATTCTCCATCTGCCTAGCTAGATAAGGAAATAAAGAAAAAAAAAGGGGATAAGTAGACTGTCGTCTACCTCGGGAATCTGAAATTACAGCTCCTTTCTATAAACGGCATTTTGGCCATGAATTTGACATCAATCTAACATCAGATTTTTGAGATGGACTGAACAACAAAATCTTCAAGAAAAAAAAATAAACTTTACAACCCAACCCCTATAGGTTGATTGGGCCCCATCGTATGATTCTCTAAGGGTCTGTTTGATTCGCAGGAATAGAGGTCCGGAATGATCCATTCCGATTCCAGATATTTGGTTGGATAGAATCAGAATTCGGTTCCCATTTCAAATAGAATGGCAATCCCCCATTTGAGAAAATGGCCATTTCCGACTCACCTTCCAGGAATCGGATTCCCATTCCAGCTGGATAAACAATAAAAAGAAAAATGATGAAAAAACCCCCTCAGACCCCGATTGAAATAACAGATCTGCTCCTACTTTATTTGGACCGATCTACTTCTTCACTGCTACCATTAACTAGTTTTTCACACCAGTCAATCTAGACAATCGGTAAGTATAGCTCATAATTGATAATTTATTGATTAATTTGTTGATTTGATTAAATCGATATGTGATAGTTGTGAGCAGAGTTTTTCAACTCTGTGATAGTTAAAGTTTGTGATGGTCTTGGCTTGAGGAAGGAGAGTGAGCTATGAGCATTGAAAGCTGTTCAACAACCCACCGGCAGAACAGATAAATATGATTTGAATTCTAGGGTTCTACCATCTATCAATTAAAATTAAAAAACAGCAATCAATATTAATAACAGCAATAAATAGAGCAGAAAAACAGAATGCTTTCATTTCTGGATGGGAATACCAAAAGCATAAAAAAGCCTAGAAATGAATTTCCTTCTTGACTTCTACTAAATAACTCATCTACCCTTTTTTGATTCAACCGTTGACAGATCTAACCATAATAGTGTTTGTACTATGTACTGTCATCTAAATTAAGTTATTGCTTTTTATTGAAATTAATTAAGTGCACAAAACCTCAATCAACCCATTTCATAGAGATGATACATTAGAAAATGGTTGGTCATAGTCGTGACTTGTGTGAACACAAGGATACCAGGTTATCAAGTTAGGGAATGAGAGAATTTGAATGCAAATTTTCTTCCTTTTTTTATGGATTTTGATTCAATTACGGGCCCCCATTTTTTTCGGTAAATAATCATAGGCTCCTTTGAGACTTGAGAGAGAGATATTTAGGCTGAAGATTGGAATGCATTTAGGTGGTGTTTGTTCCATTGCCATTTACAAAGGTCTAGCATTCTCTTAGAATCAAGGTTTTTAAAACTGAACTAGACAATGAAACAGTCAGGGGTCTGGTTCCCGAGTCAAAGGTCTAGTATTCTCTCAGATCCAAGGCTGAAGACTGGAGCAATATTTTTGTATCTCTATCATTCTGGCCCCATTTTGTGGAGATTTGGTATAGCTAAGGTCATGTCCTTAGTTTGGAGGATTTAGGCTATCCTTCGGTACCGGTTAAGTGGGTTGGTGACTGAAGGGGATTTCAGTGTGGTAGTC
This sequence comes from Nelumbo nucifera, assembly GCF_055504915.1. Classification (NCBI taxonomy): domain Eukaryota; kingdom Viridiplantae; phylum Streptophyta; class Magnoliopsida; order Proteales; family Nelumbonaceae; genus Nelumbo; species Nelumbo nucifera. The sequence goes on from NC_142649.1 coordinate 188,830,177, forward strand.
AATTGACCAAGGGAGGCTTCAAAGACCTATGCCTCTTCCAGATTGAACAACTTGATTTACTTGCTGCCTATTGGTTCATCCCTTGTCCAACAAAGTTGGGCAAATCAGGTTTTGGTAAAAAGGAATTATAATGGCAGGTAAACATTTTGGATAGTGGGTTTGTATCATATTCCAATTACTGGAACAGAGATCTAACAGGAAAGCTGTCCAGTTCTTGATTTTCTGGGTTAAGGATTCGGTTTAACAATAATGACCATGAAAACTGTTCCAAACTGGGAACTAGGACCTTGTGAAGTTTTCTGGTTCGAGCATCTGATCCAGTAAATTTTTCTAAACAGAATGGAGGTGAAGGAAGATACCTGTAGCTGACCCCATATATTTTTCTAAACGTTGTTTTTATAGCAATTTCTTTTTTCCTTATAATTTTTATTGAGGGAAATGGCAAAAAGATGTCTATTCAAGAGGATGTACAAACATGCAAATTTGCTAAAAACTACTTGGGCAAAGAGTTGCCACTATACAAAAGCTTTATTTGGCCACACTACCTGCAATCAAAAGGCCAAATTCAGTTCACTAGAGTGAAGATCCACCTAGTTTGAATCTTCATGCCTTGTAGAATTTCTTGATCCCATTCAATAGCTAGGCCATCTGCAAAAACTGCATTATGAGCTCTCCATAACAAGTTTTTTTATTTTTTTGTTTGGCAATACAGGATCCCATAATAAGGATTGTTACTTCACTTTTTTTTGTGGGTACTTGGCATTGTGAGCTCCCTCCTCTTTATATACAGTTGCTTGTTTTTGGTGCTAGGCAAGTTGTACCATCCACACTGAGGATTGTTCAGCCTTACCTAAATATTCTCTTCTTGTGGGGTTATCATCCAGTTATGGACGAGTGATAGTGGTAATGGATAAAGATTTCTGCACAGACAGTGCTGGAAACAAGTTTACAAGAAGTTCAAATTCGAGTTCTGTTGTACACGTTGGTGAGTCTCATTTTTTGTTTTCCAGATAAGACTATATCAATTTCTTATGGAAATATGAAATTGACTAAAAGTTCATTTTATCACAAATAAAGAAGTAAAAAGCTTTGTTGTATGAAATGTTAAAGATGTTTTTATCTCCCTCTAGGATCATTATCGAATGTTGATCCTGGTTATCCGGATCTCAGGAGGGGTGGAGTGGATACGAACCGACCTCCAGCATTTTCTTGCACAAAGTGGTTTTTCTCAGACTTGCACAAAGGGGTGGAGTGGATACCGAATGCTAATCCAAGCTAACACATTTTTCCACTCACATTATTCTTTTGGTATATTGCTTCTCCAGATAGAAGAAATGTATTTGTGAACTTCAACTCATATCCCAGAAGAAGATGTATTTTTCTTTTCATTCTTTATGGAGAATGTTATTTTTTGTGATTTTTGTTTGTTTATGTATTTTTCCTTTCTTTATTTCATATTTTCTCCATATATGCACATGCAGGTTGCCATTGTGTGTATATATTGAAAATATATAATTAGTGGATGTTTTCAGATTCTTTTAACAGAGACAGAATTGGAAACTTTAGTTGATTCCAATTTCAGCTTCTAGTTGAACCAAACAGCAGATTCCTGGCTGAACCAAACAGATGCCAGGAATAATGATTTCGATCCCGACTCCTGTGGATTCCGATTCTGATTCCAATTCTGATCTTATCTGCAAACCAAACGCACCCTAACTTTTTTTTTTTTTTTTGAGAAAACACTAACCACTCTCTGATAGAAACCGGTAAAAAAATCAATGGAATACTTCCATTGTTATATATTTTAATCTTAGAATGCCTATTTTCCATCATCACAAAAAAGTATTGCCTTTTTCATGAATTGCAATTGCAGGATGAGTTATTCCTTGTCATTATTAATTTAACCAAAAAAAAAAAAGAAACTCCAATGATAACATTCTAAGCAAAGACCCAAACTACTAACATGAAGCCTGAAAAATGATAGATGTATGGGCCATTGATGTGGTGCCCAAAATCAATCAACTGATTATTGTCCTTCTAATTGCTATAACCAAATTCAAGCCGTGATTGTTGTACCAAATCAATCGACCAAAAGATGTAGACCATTAAAGTCATCTCATAAGATCAGTGAATGGGTCATCCAAACAAATAAACCCAAGAATTTATAATATCAAAGTAGTCTCTTAAAAGTGATGAACTAATAATCACCATCGATTATCTCAACTAATCTCAGTCATTCAGTTAATGACATAATGCATGAAATTTTCTTAAAAAGAAAAAAGCATAAAATGAATTACAAAAAGGCATCAAAACGATATCAATTTATTTTTGGAATACGTTAGATTGATTTTGATTAAAAAATTATTGGTACAAGAAAAATGCATCTAAATGATTTTGAAATACGTTAGATTAAGGCTGCAACTTGGGCCGGGTTGGCCCAAATCCAATCCGAAAAAGTTGGGTTGGGTTAGGTCGGGTTGATGTTTGGGTTAGGGTTAGGGTTGAAATTCATTAGTCCGACTTTACTTCAGGTTGGATTAGGGTTGACCCTTTAGCCAACCCAACCCAACCCGAATCTGACTCTATAGTACATGTCATATATAAATATATGTTATATGTAATATATAACATACATTGATTTGTTTAGATGCATGATATTTGTATAGCCCCCACAATATAGTATCATGTATTTTTTTAAGATAATCACTTCACTTAATTCTAATAAGAAAGACTAAAACCTTAATAACATTATTTTATGTTTCTTGAAAATTTTATTCTTCATCTCCTCTATGTTGTTTGTCGCCTAAGAAAGATCTATCATAAGTCATAATTCATAATAAACTATAATCATTTCTGCCACTTGTTTTTCTGAATTTTGTACGAAAAGAACAAAAAAAAATGTCAACAAACAAATATCAATGAAACATAGGACTAATATATGTAGTGAGAGTTGAGCTAAGATCTAAAATTGAGAAATTATATGAGGTTTTAAGGGATGGGAATAAGGTTGGGTTGGGTTGGGTTAGGGTTGAAGGAATTTAGTTAGGATTAGGGTTAGGGTTGGGGTTTAAAACTTAGGGTTGGGCTAGGGTTGGCCTCAACCCAACCTAACCTGGCTCGACTTGCAGCCCTACGTTAGATTATTTTTTTGATTAAACATTAGTACATCACTTGGATGGGTGATATTAGTCCAGTACTCCAACAGACTATTTGATGAGCTGGATTTTTTGTTGATTTGGTACATTACTTGGAGAGCATTTGTTGAAATCTTGATCTGTTGTCATTTGAAATATTTACCAGTAAATATAAAGATACAAAAAATTACAAAAGTACCATAAGAAGTTATAGACATAAGGGAAAATTCCCGATTAGTACCATGTACTTTGGGCCTAGTGCTATTTTGGTTCCTAAACATTAAAATGCAACAATTCAATATGCAAATTTTTAAAATGTGACAATCTAGTACCTGTTGCTAATTAGCTATTAACCAGCTGTTAAGTGACATTTGATAAGCCACAAGTGACCTTCGAGTGTTATCTAATTTTCTTTGTCAACCATCCGAACATTGACAAAAAATTAACAGCCCCAAATCCTTGTCTCTTCTATTCCAGAAAGTTGGGGTCACCAGAATGCCAGTGACTCCAACGTTCTTGAATGGAAAAGACAAGAATTTGGGACTATTAATTTTTTGTCAATGTTAGATGGTTGATAAAGAAAATTAAATAACACTTGAAGGGCATTTGTGTCTTTTTCAAATGTCACTTAATGGCTGATTAACAGCTAGTTAACAGTAGGTACTAGGTTGTCACGTTTTGAAAGTTTGGGTACTGAATTGTCGCATTTTAAAGTTTGGGCACTAAAGTGGCACTAGGCCCAAAGTACAGGGTACTAATCGGGAATTTTCCCTAAACATAACTACAGGATACTATTGGAATCAGGACACAAATGAGAACCACTACTTCCACAACTGGTTCGGTTCAGTTCCATTCTAACCCATTGGCAGCTCTAATAGATCTTGTAGGTTATCAGTCCAGATGAGCTGGAGACAAAATCATACACCCAGCTGTAGGGGTGTCAATTGGATTGGATTTGGTCCAATTCGATCCAGTCCAATGTGAATTCATTATAAATGGACCAGGTCCAATCCAATCTAATGAATATTTTGGACCAATTCAGATGGGTCCAATTTAATGTATTGACCATCCAATCTGTTCAAATTCATTTTGATTTAGATTGGTTTCAACCCAAACCCGGTTCATTGATACCTATATTCTTATCTTATATCAATAGACCAGATATTAGCTTAATCCAACCCAATCCAATATAAATTTATTACGAACGGATCAGGTCCAATCCAATCTAGTAAATATTCTGGACCGGATTGGTCTAATCCAATATGTTTTGTTGGTCCATCAAATCTGTCCAAATTGATTTTGAATTGGACAGGATCCAATCCAAAACTGGTCCATTGACACCTTTACCCGGATGAACTATCTATCACAGTTGAACATGCCAGCACTCACTGTGGACCCCATCTGGGACCCAATTATACTGAATACTGGCATGTTCAACTGTGATAGATAATTCAACCGGGTGTATATATTTTTATCTCCAGCTAATCCGCTCCCGTAGGTTATAAGGGTGATGTGGCCCCTTGGTTGAGAACATGGCCAACCAAGAGGGGTATTCTCTTCCATGATTAATATATATTTTATACATGGTATATAAATCTTACAAATATTTTTCTTAATTAAAAAAGTTGAAGGCCTGATCTCTAAAAGAAAAAAGAAAAAAAAGGTGGACCTTACATAAAGGGCTCAACGTTTGGATTTGAATGGGCCTGCATATAAAATTTGAGAGAACAGGTAATCTAAGATGGGCTTACCATTTTTATAGACATCTTTTAGAGTGGACTGATAGTGGATACGGACCTAACCAGTGTGCTACCACTATCAGACTCGAATTCGCATGTCAGTCTGGAAGAAAGCTGGGCACTCTCAGTTTAGCACGAGATCACATTTCTGCCCCACAAGGAGCCGCCCCACAGCACATTTCTGCCATATATTAAGAACACCTCTCAATGATAATATCAGTTTTGATTATGTCATCATCAGGAGATATTCCCAACATACGGCAGGAATTTGCTGTGGGGCGGAGATGTGAATTCGTCTAGCACTAGCTCCTCTCTGTATGAATTCCTTTATTCCTCTCATTATGGACTTTGTTGTTTAAGCATATGGAATTCAAAGCTTTCTGAGTTCTGCCTTTGTTAGTAGAAATCGTCGGATGGACTCTGAATGGGAAAGTATAGAAGAGTGAAAAAGAACCTTCGCCTTGGTTGAGAGGTGCTGATGATTGATGAAAATGAAGTCAAACAGAAGGGATCTAAGTGTGATTTATTGATTAGAGGTAGAGGGGATAGAAAAATCACAACAGCAACATTGAAGGCTGTGGAACCCTACGCCACCCATAAATGCCAAATGGTTGTTCCACAGGCAGAGCCAATAAAACAACCATCACATTCTCTGCTAATCCTATCTCAGATGAAAAGGGACCAAGAGCAAGAGCAATGAAGAGAGAGAAGACAAACCCTCCCTCCCTCCTCCCAACTGTCTATATCATGGACCATGGTTGGGTGTTTCTCAGTCTGAATCTCCTAGCCTTCCAACATAATTTATGAGAATATATAATGGCAAAACCTATATTATATATAAAAGTGTGAATGTAGTGTAAAACATTTTTTAGACTAAAATTATCTTCTATTTCTTTATTTGATAAAGGATATGAAAGTCATTTTATTACATCTTTAATGTCAACTTTTGATGGCCACTAAAATACCCATATTTGTCTATTTATTACATCTCTAATTGTAAGGGTTGAAAATGCAACTTCAATTATTACTTTCCACCTTATTTAATAACCTTTCATTAAGCCTTATATTTAAAGGTATTAACTCCCATTTTCTCTTATTAAAATCTTACATTTAAGTTATTTTTCACCAATAAATGGTATTAGTTAAATCTATATCAATATTTTTAACAATATAAATCCATATATTTAAAACTGGCTATAAAACAAAAACATTCTTTATCCAAATGATGGCTAAGCAATTCAATTATTTGAATCAAATTGATAAACCTATGAAGTCATAGTTAGGTAATAAAATTTTTTAAATAGAAATAAATATAGAAAATTACAAAAATACAAAAAAATAGCCACATTTAAGATACTTTTATTAATCAAATTAAAAAATAAGTGTAATAAAAAGAATTATTTTTATTGATAATGAAAACAAAATACATACTTTAAAACTAACCAAAAATGAAATTATTTTACTATTTGGAAAAGATCGATAGTTCAACTTTTGGGTCAAATGTATTAACATTTAATGTCATAAATAAATAATAAAAATTAATTAAATATGATGGCACGTGATCTAGTTGCTCCTAGTTGGATGGCAGCTTAGACGTCGGTTGCTTAGCTGGCCAGTTGAATTGCAAGGCAAGAAGGATCAGAGAACCTGGGATGGCTAACCCGGCATGGTCGCTCCGATGCTTAAGTTCGTAGTTGGTTGTGTGCAAGCTAAAAGCTTGAGAGTATAGGAGCTAGTAAGCAGTAAATTGTGCGTACCTTGTACCACTGGGGTAGACGCCCTTATATAGGTGATCTGTCATGGGTCTCATGAAACACTTCCGAGATCTCCGGCTCATGCTGTTAGGAGTCTGTTCCACACAACTTTTCATTATTGTTTACATGCCATTATCACCGGCGTTTTCTGCACCAACCTCCTTTGCTAGTGTCAGCTCGGTTATCAATGCCCCATACTCCTCTTCATTATTTGATGCTTCAAATCCAAACCAGAGAGCATACTCCAGCTTCACTTCGCTCGGCCCGTACAGTATGAGTCCAGCTCCTCTTCCTCGATGAGTTGACGAACTGTCGACTTAGAGGATCTAGGACTCCTCGTTCCAGGTCGAGCTTTCCCCGACTGGAATTGGCACCACGCTGGTTGACACCTCCGACGTGTCAGTTGGCTCAACCACTTCAGGGCCCGACATGCTAAACGTGCATTCGGCAATGAAATCTGTCAGGACTTGAGCTTTAATGGTTGGGTGTGGCTTGAACTGGATGTTGTACTCGCTCAGCCTAATGGTCACTTCATTCATGGAGTTTGTAATTAGCGTGACATCCGCGTGTCCCCGATACGCGATCTGGTCCCATGATCAAGTTGGGCGGGTCATTGCGATTTGACCACTGGATTGGACCTTAACCCGAAAGAAAACTAGGCCAAACCCACCTAACCTCATCATGAACTCCTCGCATTGTGCTAGGGTCCCTAGCACGGGGAGTGGAGGGCAATTGATGAGGAGTGATTTGGCCCAACCTAGTAAACAGTGGACACGTGGATGCAACTTGATGACTGGACATCGACTTAACACTTCCTGCCACCTTAGTAGGACAGTTCACCTCGGGTACCTTGGTCACCTCGGTCAGGACAAAGGTCTGAGCCGTTTGTGGTGCCTTGAACTACCGAGGTGATACATAGTCAACATCTAGAAGCTGACTAGCTGTCTCCAAGCTTCACGGGATCACGCTACACGTCTTTAGGTCTTATCCTTATCCCACCTGGATTGGGCAGACTCAATAAGACTTATCGACTAGCACAATATCCATTTCTCAGGGTAGAATAGACTCCTAACAGCGTGGACCAGAGATCTTGGACGTGTTTCATGAGACCCACGATAGATCACCTATATAAGGGCATCTACCCAATAGTACAAGGTACGCGCGATTTACTGCTTACTAGCTCTTATACTCTCAAGCTTTCAACTTATGCACAACCAGCTACTAACTTAAGCATCAGAGTGACCATGTTGGGTTAGCCACCCCAAGTTCTTTAATCCTTTTTGTCTTGTAGTTCAACTGGCCAGCTAAGCAACCGATGTCCAAGCTTCCATCCAGCTAGGAGCAACTAGATTGCGTACCATCAAAATATAAAAATACAAAAATAAAAAAATACATAAATGTTGCAAAAAAAATATTTAGGCACATGTATAATATTAATTAATTATCATATTAAACAAAAAATAAGTGTGACATATCGAAATTATTTTTACACAGAAATATAAAAAAATGTAGAAAAACTAAGCACATTTATAATTCTATATTTACACTACTATTAAAAATATAAATAAGATTGTGGAACTTTTTCACCTCATTTAATTCTCTCTATTTAAATCTTACGTTTTTTGATAAATGAACAGAAAAAAAGACAAAAAAAAAATTAAAATATTATAAAAAGAAAGAATCTAACCAAGTAGGTAAATCTGTCAATGATACTTGAAACTTCACAACTAGATCCAATTATCACATATTTAGAAGAAATGTTTATGTAATCAGATTTGTATTTTAAAATATGCATTTGATTAATAATAAAAAACAAAAAGCATATAAAAACAAAAAATAAAATACATATTTATAGAAATTTCTAGATACATTATTAATATCGTTATCATCATTTAGAATTATCATGTGCAAAGCACGTGCACACTTACTAGTATGTTTAAAATGTATGTCTATAGATTATGTTGGAAGGTTGTGTTAGTAATGTCTTGCTAAGCAGCAGAGTTTAGACTTGGGTCTCTGTCCTGCAAATAATAATACAGACTACAGAGGTTTGGGGTTTGGAGGATTCCCAACCCCCAATCCAAAATTAACCGGTATGATATGGGCTATGGGTTTGTCATGTAAAATTGAAATAGAAAGAGCCTTATGACATTTCTAATTGAACCGCCAAATCAATCCAAAACATTTTGAATTATGTTTAGTTATTGAGAGCAGATTCTTTTGATTTAGAGCTTAAAAGTATATAAATAAATAAATGAGCAGGATTGGCTTAACGTAAAATATATATATATATATATATATATATATATATATATATGATTTGGATCCTGGGGATTGCAGGATCAAATCTCAATTATGCTTTCCTTAGTTATACTGGTAAAATTAGTTGTATGTAATGCAATAAAATCTGTAATTGAAGTAGTTTACAATTTTTTTAACCCCAAAACTTACTGTAAGTAAAGAGACGGCCACCTTAGAATTTTATTAACCATTGTCAAATAATAAAGAACCTAATACAGATACAGAGGAGGACAAACCCAATACAAGGCTCTCACCCTTCCACTCTCAGCAAACCCCCAAAACTCCCTAAGCCACGACACAGAACTGATTAAGCAAATCTAAATCTAGGAACTGGAATAGAATCAATCGGCCACCCACTCTCTCATCAAGAATGAGATTTCTGACTTAAATATTTACTTAAGCAATCTCTCTTATGTGAATCAATCTACCACTTTAATGCTAACATTAGCAAGAACATCTGCTGGTTTGTTAGTTTCTCTGTAAGCTTAAACAATAAGTGCATTTAAATTGTTGATGGACTCCAAGGAATACTGCACTCCCATTCAAGATATCCACCGTCAATCTATTATCAGTTTATCACTCTCAACAACAACATTACATAAATGAAAATCCTTACATAACTGCAGACCATCCCTGATTGACTGAATTTCCGTTTTGAAAGGCGAGCAGTAAGCACACGATTATAAATATATTCATATATATCAAGCAAAGAAATCAAAGAGAAAGAAGAGCAAGAAAGATGTAATATAACTATTTCATTCTCTTCTTCATTCGTTCACGGTTCACCTAATGGATTTGATTGGTTTATTAAATGAATAGTCTATTTAATTGAATAATCTATTGATATTTTCTTGTCCTCTTAGGTTCTCCTCTTAACTTTTGACACAGTTATATTTTTCAGTCAATTTATAAACTCTTTGAAGATACCTTAGTTCCTCGTCATAAGAGGCTTTTATGAAGTTATAATCTATATATAAACTATGACAACTTGTTCTGTATCGATAGAAGCAAGAAATTTGTTGACAGATGCCAAAAAAAAAAAACCCAAACAAAAAAAAGTATATAAAAGAGAAAAGAATTCTCTCTTATCAAAGTGTTTGTTCAACTAATGAAACTGAGACAGATTTTGATTCATAAGCACATGTCTTGGAGTACATTTTGCAAATTTCCTCTTATTAATAATGTATTGATAGGTTTTTAAAACCTTTGATAGGTTTTACTTTTCACAGTAGCTCACCTTATGCAACTAGAACCAAGTCGAAACTCTCTCTTTCCTTTTTTTCCCTTTTTGGATATGTTATAATGGTAGATTAAATTATTTTATTTTATTTATTTTTCTTATTTTGTCATAGTGCTGTCTACTTTGTTGTTTTTCTTTGTATTTATGTGATCTTGTTCAATCTATTGTACCGTTGTCATTGTATTAATGGATATGTTTTTGATCTTCCGTCACTCTGTTTTAAAGCTACTTCCTTGATGAGATGCCGCGGTAAAGGATCTTAGAGCATGGAATACGATGATAGGAGGCTATGTGAAAATTGGAAAATGGAGCTATGTCACTCTTTCATCAAATGCAAATGGAAAATTTGAAAGAGGATTTTCTCCCTTGCTTCTAATTTCTTGATGCAGGTTCAGTTCCTAGGTTTTCTTTTTTTCCCTAATTCCGTGAACCATCATGGCTATCGTTTCTCAAGGCCACCTAAGGTAAAAACCATTGATGAACTATTGATATGAAGACTGTTTATAGTTGACAAATTATCAATTATAATATTATAATGAAATTCATATATTAGAAAAATAATTTTACAATGAAAAGAGAGCTCAAAACACAAATTCTAATGGAATGCATAACTATTAATACAAATAAAATCTCAGATTCTGGTTTGGATTAGAGACTGTAACATCAATCTGGTCTTGTTTTGTGGCATATCTAAATCCGTTTACAAATCTGTTGGATCAAAAACAGATTATAAATGGTAGAATTAAGTTTTGTATTCATTTGTGCCCTGATCTAAATTTACATAAAGAATTGATTTGAAACGAGTCTACATATACTAAAGAATTACAACTCATAAATAATAAAGTGTTGTATTCAGTTGTACTTTGGGTGTTGTTGCCTTTTTTTTTTTTTTTGACAGAATTAAGTTCATCTTCTTTGTTTGATAGTCTTTAAACAGGAAGGGGGAGTTGGGGTCAATGAAGATCACACGAGAGATCTATTGTTCTATGAAGGTGTAGATGTGTAGTTGCGCCCAATGTTTCAGGGACATCAAGTTCTCATGGGACAATTCGAGTTAGTCTTGATACCAAATTGCTAAATTTAGGATATGGTTTTGTGTATCAGTCATCTAGAGAATTGATTCCAATAAATTATTTGTTATGAAACGTGTTTCATGTTTCTGAGAAACATGAATCAGATGACTATATCAAATACATTTGGCGATTCTCTCGATGAAAATTCTCATAATTCATTTTTTTCCAAAAGGATTCTGATGAGGGGTGATTTGGACCTCCTTTGACCAAGCGATACGTGGCATCCATCTTCGCTGCTTGACACCTCAGCACCATGCGGATAGTCACGCATCTTGCCAAGTCAAGGAGACGCACCCTGGAATTAGTCTAGGACACCTCACACACAGCTCAGACACCTCGGCAGGGTGGCTAGCAGCACCTCGTCCAGGGCCGACCTATGATACCTCGTCATTACTAGTCCAAGGGACCTCGAGGACTTGCCGACCTATGTTTTCTCATCGGTACCGGGCCAAGGGGCCTCGGCGTGAGGAGCAACCTCCTCAAGGACTTGCTGACTTGACTGAAGTCCAAGTAGCAACCTATGAGACGTACTCGCCAACTTTCTCCACAAGCATCCCATCATTCCTTGGTCCTCCAGAAATCAGCTCCCATACCGAATGTTCCAGAGGAAGGCACAAAATCCTAGTCTATATGCGAAACTACCTCTAAGGACTTTGGACCGGTCAACCATGTCTTCCCAGAGATCTCGGATGTGGTGCATTGAGTTCACGCCAAATAATGCCTATATAAAGGTCTCACTTCCAACTTTGGGAAGTATGCAATTTAGCTCTCACAATTCTCTAGCTCTCTTGCTTTCTAACTCTCAATACACTCATCGCTAACTTAAGCATCGGAATGTCCACCCCGGGTAAAGCAATCCAAACACTCTGATCACTTCATTCTTGCAACTCAACCAAGCGACCTCACCAGCTCAGCATCCGAGCTATCCTCCAGCAAGGAGCATCAAATCGTACATCATCAGATTCTAAAAATAAAATTCCCTAAATTTGATGCCAAACAGGACCTTACTTACTTGGGTAAATGCAATTACGCAGATAAGTGAATTTACCCATATTGTTTTATTTCTTAGGTAAATAAGACAATGACTGTTTTGTTTATAAAAAGCCATTATTAAAGATGGATAACCAAGGGAAAATAAAATTTCAATAGACACCACATAAATCTGAAAAAGAATATATAAATGGGAACCAAAATCCCATTAACCAACTTTCCCCTCTCAAAATCCAGAAAACCAACACTTTGCTCTGCTTTGCTCAACAGTCAATATTTTGGTTAGGGATGTAAACAACTCACAGATCTTGCACGAAACAGCAGTCGTCAGTCGTGGGAGCCCAAACACTTCCCCATGTTCCTTCCTCCACAGTCCATAACTTCGGGCAAGTTCCAGTCCCAGCAATCAATTCCCATATGGCCAAAGCATGCAAGCTAATAATGTTGCGTTTGGTTTGAAGGAAAAAGTAGGGAAAGGAAGGGAAAAGTAAGGAAACCTTTACAAACTTTGTATAGGTTTCTCGACCTTTCCCTTCTTTTCCCTACCTTTTCCTTCAACCAAACATAGCCTAAGGTTGCTCATTTAGATAACCGGTACCGGCAAACACATTTAACGAAACCGGGATACTCACTGGATTTCTAAAAATTGGTGACGGATGAGCCCAAGACTTCTGAATCAAAAATGGATGCAACTCATCATTTAACCAAACCGGGCTTTCTGAAATTTTAAATGGGCTTGAGCCCAAATCCGTGCCCGATGTAGTTGAAATTCTTCCATTTCCACCGGAGCAATCCAACTTGCATCGCTAAATAAAATTGGATGTAACGATAGGGTTTTAGAAGAAAACAACAGATGGACAACTGAAAATAGGACTGCATATGGATCAAAATTGGAATTCAATTATACTGAAAATCTCAATATTATTGAAATTTCTGAAAATTCGAACAAATATATGGCATGCTGCAACTAACCTGTCTCCGGCAACCAGAATTCAATGTTCAATGTTTGGCGCCGACAATCCGGTCTAAAATCCCTAAAATATAAAAGAAGTATGGTAATACCAAACATAAATCCGAAGAGAGATTGAAAAAAAAAAGACAAGATTAATAAAAAAACAAACAAAAAGGCAGAGCTCTTATCTCTCTTTGTGCTGCAAAGAACAAGATAAATAAACAAAACTGAGAAAAAAAAGCCAGGATTATTCAATTATAAAACTCTAAGGCTATATTTGGTTTGAAGGAAAAGGTAGGGAAATCTATACAAGTTTTGTAAAGGTTTTCTAACCTTTCCCTTCATTTTTCTACTTTTTCCTTCAAACCAAACAAGCCTAAGTGAAGTTAGAAAGCTCTTCGGAAAAATGAAGCATACACCATTTTCTTGAGAGCAAAGCAACAACACTCTTAAATTCTTGTAAAATCCTTCTCTTGATCAAGCTTCCAAAGCCCAATTGAAGAAAGCAATCTCCGTCACTTTTTGAAGTACGAGAGCATGTCATCTGACTCTCGGCTTCAACTCAAATCCAAATTTTCAAGTTACAAGAAGCACTATCGAGAGAATCAGAGGTTTTATCTCTTTTGTAAGTGTTTTAAATACAAAGAGTTTGTATCCCGATTATTTAAAATATACGAAAAATCAATTTATTTGAAATTGTCTTCATTTTTCTTGTATTTTGATTTATACGCGAAATTTGTGTCAACAGCCCATTTCAAGCACTTCTTCAGGAAATAAGCCCATTTGAATAAGCTTAAATTTTTGGTTTTTTTTTTTTCAATCTAGTCTGTCTTGGCCCATCATGTAATTTTGAAATACCTATACTACTTCCATTTGAAAGAAGCACTTTTCACCACACATAAGCACTTCTGAGGATAAGCACTTATTCATCCAATTAGCACTCCCAAACAAGGGCTAAGTAGGCTAGGTTGTACTCCTATATGTCTTTGTATGGCCTCTCTTCCTGCATCTAGTTCCTCTCTATTGTGAGGGTAGGGAACCTAATTTGAATACTAATATTCAATCCATTCAATCCCCTCTCATTAAGTCGTATATTTAAGGTATTAACTCACATTTCAAGGTATTTTTCTCATCATTAACTTTAACTAATTAAATCTATACAGAATAATTTTAATAGTATAAAAGTCCAAATTTTTTAAATTTGCCTTAGAAATGAATTTGATTTTCTCATCTATGTAGTTCAATCATTTGGGTCAAATTGACCAACCAAAATGGCACCATGATTAAATAATAAAATTTAAAAAGAAGATAAAATACAAAAAGATACAAAAACTAAAGAAAATTTGTAGAAAATTTTAGGCATATGACTAATATTGTATATTCATCATATCAAACAAAATTAAGTATGACAAATAAGAAGTGTTTTATAATTATGGAAATGGAATATAAAATATAAAATCAATGAAAACAAAAATATTTTTCTATCTATGTGGCAATCAATGGTTCAAACATTTAGGTCAAATTGATCAACCCATGATGTTATAAATAAAAAACTATTTTAAAAATATAAAAATATAAAAAATTATATAACAATTGGCCTTTTTGGGCACATCTCTTATATTATATATTAATCATATTAAATAGAAATATGTGTGATAAATAGTTATTATTCTTATTGTTGACGTAAGTATAATACAAAATTTAAAACTACTCTGAAAATGAAATCACTTTTGTATTTATGTGATGAGTCAATGGTCCAATCTTCTAAGTCGAATGGGCCAACCCATGATGTGGTAATTAAATAATAAAAATACATGGTTTTAGAAAATATAGAAATTTATAGATACAATTTTGGCACAACTCTAATATCATATATTCATCATATTAAAAAACAAGTGTAATAAAAAAAGAACTACTTTTCTTAAAGATGAAAATAGAATTAAAAATAAAAAAAAATAAATAAATGTCTAATAGGGAGCCCAACAACCATGTCAAATGGTTCAATTAGATAGGTAATCATATTGTTAAGGGAAAACTCCCGATTAGAACCATGTACTTTGGGCCAAGTGCCACTTTGGTCACCGAACTTTAAAATGCGACAATTCAATACCAAAACTTTCAAAACATGACAATCCAATACTTGCTGTTAACCAGCCGTTAAGTGGCATTTGAAAAAAAAAAAAAAAGAAAACGCATACACTCACACACACAAATGTCCTTTGAGTGTCACCTAATGTTCTTTATCAACCATCCAAACATTGACAAAAAATTAACAATCTCAAGTCCTTGCCTCTTCTAATCATGAAAGTTGGGGTCACCAGAATGCCCAATCAAACATGACCCCAACTTTCTTGAATAGAAAAGGCAAAGATTTGGGACTGCTAATTTTTTGTCAAAGTTTTGATGGTTGATAAAGAAAATTAAATAGCAGTTGAAGGGTATTTATGTCTTTTCCAAATGTCACTTAACGGCTGGTTAACAACTAGTCAACATCATTTGGTTGTTTACTTGGTCAATGCATTTTTCTTTTTCTGTTTTTTCTTTCTGATGGAGGCCCATCACAAGGCCCATCTCACCCCTAGGGGTGGCAGCTCGTAGGATAAGGATAAGTCTAACTAAGATCCAAGAATTCAAGATAAGCAAGGATCAGGGATTTGCATGGGAGTGCATTAGCAGGACACTTGGGAAGGGATAAAATAGTAGAAGCAGTTAAGGGGTGATATTACTAGCCGAAATTGAGAAGGGACGTGTCTACCATTGTAAGCAGGTGCTATGTTTGTCAGACAACTAAGGGACAAACCCAGAACACAGGTCTCTACATGCCCCTACCCGTTCCTACTGCTATATGGGAAGACTTGTCCATGGACTTTGTGCTAGGCTTGCCAAAGACTCAGAGAAACATGGACTCCGTCTTCGTGGTGGTTGATAGATTTTCAAAAATGGCTCACTTCCTCCCATGCAAGAAAACAACAGATGCATCCACAACAGCCAAATTGTTTTTCAGGGAGATTGTCCGTTTGCATGGGGTACCCAAGACCATCACATCAGATCGTGACACACGATTCCTTAGTCACTTTTGGATGACCCTATGGAGGTTGTTTGATTCATCACTTAATTTCAGCAGTACAGCCCATCCGCAGACAGATGGACAGACAGAAGTGGTAAGCCGGACCTTAGGGAATTTAATTCTTAGCATATGTCGGGGGAGGCCAAAACAGTGGGACTTTGCCATAGCCCAAGCCGAGTTCGCCTATAACAATGCAGTGCACAGTTCTACAAGCAGATCTCCATTCTCCATCGTGTACATGAAGGTCCCTAACCATACACTGGATTTAGTGAAGCTACCCAGAGTACCCGGCGCCAGTATCTCAGCAGAACAGATGGCAGAACAAATCCAGTCCGTCCAAGAGGTCGTGAAGCAGAAGCTAGAGCAATCCAACGCCAAGTACAAGATGGCCGCAGACAAGCACCGCCGACCTCAAGTGTTTGATGTAGGTGATGAGGTTATGGTCTTCTTAAGGAATGAAAGAATTCTCGTAGGTACTTACAACAAGTTGAAGCCTCGGAAGTATGGTCCATACAAGATCGTGAAGAAGATTAATGACAATGCCTATGTAGTGGACCTACCAGATCATATGGGTATATCCAAGACCTTCAACGTTGCAGACCTTCAACGGTACCTGCCAGAAATAACACTCGCCTATCCTAGTCACGACTCGGGGTCGAGTTCTCTCCAAGTGGGGGAGAATGATGGAGGCCCATCACAAGGCCCATCTCACCCCTAGGGGCGGCAACTCCTAGGATAAGGATAAGTTTAACTAAGATCCAAGAATTCAAGATAAGCAAGGGATCCAATAATCCAAGATTAGCAAGACTCTTCCAAGATTAGCAAGATAAAGCAAGACTCTTTCAAGACTCTTCCAAGATTATCAAGAAAGACTCCAAGAAGCATCAAGATTAGTAAGATAATCCAAGATTCATGCATCTAGGGAGATCGGACGGTGGAGATCAAACCAAGAAGAATTCGATCCTATCAGATTAGATATTTGGATCTATCCTAGTTATTATTTCCTAGTTCTTTTACAATTTCCAAATGTATTATAAATACTGCTATTTTCCAGAATTATTCATCAATTCATACTTCATATTTTCAGAATTTTTTCAAGTTCTCTTCTTCCAATTTTCGCCACCTTTTCCTCTCCTAGAGAATTCGGTGCTCTTCGCTAGAAGCTAGCGATCGCCCGATGCTTGCATAGCCAACCCGGTTTCTCATTGCTTCCACGTTGCATCACTTTCCTTTCTAAAGAAGTGCTTTGGGTTGAAATATATTCAAAAATTTGTCCGATAACAAGTCAATCATTTTTTTTGGCTTTATGGGGCTATACAACAAGGGGTATCCCATCCCCCATACCCATAACCCCCTAACCCTAGTAGCAATGGTATTTTATCCCAAGTCTTTACTACAACAAACCAAAAAAACCTATCAACTAAGCAATCATCTAAGGCTACAACTTAGGCCAGGATGGCCCCAACCCAACCTGAAAAAGTTAGGTTGTGTATGGCTGGGTTGGTCCTAGGGTTAGGGTTGACCCCTCGGGCAACCCAACCAACCTAAACTAGGAATGCAAACAAATCGGATCTGATTCGAATCATGGTATATCAGAATCCAATTCACTAGTATAAACAACAGATCCAATCCAATCGAGTCTCATAAACATAGATTCGAATTCGAATTCGAGTTTGTTAATAATGTTGGATATTCGAATATGATTTGATCTAATTTAATTTCTAAAAATATAAAAAAAATATATATAACAGTTTATACAAAGAAAAAACAAAAAAATACAAATATTTTCTTCAACTATTTTCATCATATATATACGTGTTTTTATAAAAAAATAAATAACATAAAAAATTACAAAAATGCAATATAAAGATATTTAAAAAATGAATATAAAGATATACCATTTGCACCCCTAACCTGAACCGAACTAGTTCATGTCATATATAAATATATGTTATATATATGATAGGGTAAATTTCTTAAACTACCCTTACTATTTGAAAATTGACTAACACTACCTCTACGGTTTTTGACAATTGACCAATTCTAACATTCCGTTACATGTGACATCATGTGAGTGATATATTTATAAAAAGTTCGTAAAATACCCTTTCCACATTCATTTCTAAAAATACTCTTTGACTTTTGTTCCTAAAATACCACCCTTACAACCTTTTTCTTCATTACTTCTTTATTTATTTCAAACGAAAACCCAATAGAGATGTCGATCTCAGTTCCAGCGAAGAGATCTTAGTTTCAAGATTCTCATTTCTGACGAAAACGCAGGATCTAAGATCTACACTAAGGCTGAGATCTTAGTTCCAACATCCTTAGTTCCGGCAAAAACCCAAGAATCACGCAACACCCTCTCCCTTTTTCATTTCAAAAAATAGAGAAGAAAATTAAAGATGGATTACCCTCACAGAAAGCGGTGGTGTTTTGCTGAAAGAGGGATGTGTACTCCCTCTGGTTTCGGCTGCAACCAAATCAAATTCCGTTGGGTTCCAGAGAAGAAAACAGAACCAAATCAACTGCAACCAAATTACTTCCACAGAGGCGTCGATCTCAGTTCCAGCGAACAGAACGAGAGTGTAGATCTCAGTTCCGGTGGGTTTCAGAGAAGAGAACGTGAGGAAGAGGGAAAGATGTACAGAGACCAACGTAAATTTTCAGAAGTTTTCAAAAGGTGTATCCATTGAACCAATTTTATTGAACGACGCTATTTCTGCCATAACACCATCTAAAACCTCTGTACATAACACCATCCATTGAACCAATTTTAGAACCCAGAAACCAACGTAAAAAATAGGAGCTTGCCAGGTAGAAACTCATCAATTAAGGACCACAAAGATTGGAGAAAATGAAGCAAGGGAATTTCATTTTTCAGCCATTCTTCAATTTAAGGCGACAAGATGCTTTGCTTTCATCGCTTTAAGGACTTAACAATTACATACAAATTACTAATTCGCAATTCCTAAAAACTCAAAAGCACAGAGATGGAAAGAAAGAGCTGTTTCAGCAGCTAAAAGACAACCCCAGTATCCAATTCGAAGCACGAGCAATGAAGAAACCAGAAAAAGATCGACAAAAGAAAAAATAGGAAGCGGGCAATCATTAACGAAAGGATAAAACCCAAAAAGAAAGAAAAAAAAGAATTGGACGATTCACATAAAGTACAAAAATACGAACCAAGAAAGAAAAATTACCTGCAACCCAGCAAACAATTCTAGCAATTAAGCGATCAAACCGTCGGAAACAATCGCAAAAGAACTTCTTTGGGGCGACTTTCGACCAAGAAAGGCGTCCAGAAAAAAGACTATAAACAATCACCTTAGGTTAGTTGTGCTGATTGTTGAGACGACACCGTAGTAGTGGGACTGAAGCCTAAAGCTCAACATCGGCCTGCACCTTCACTGGCGACATGTGTCCCACGTTTGCTGCTACTGCTGTACATCGCAGTTGCGCACTCTATTGTCACTGCTGATTTGGGTCCGTAATTTATTTTTATTTTGCTTTTTCATAATTGATTGAAAGGTGGAGAGGGAATGCTTTCTTCCGTCAGATTGGAATCTAAACATATTTTAGTGCAAAGTTTTACCCTAAATTAAAATTAGGGTTTTGATGAATCAGTGTCTTTTCTCTTTTTTTTGTTTTATTTTGAAAATTTAAAGAAGAATAAAGGGTAAAATAGTATTTTTATTTTAAGTATTAGTCAATTGTCAGAAACAATAAAGGTAGTGAGTCAATGTTCAAACATTAAAGGTACACTTAGTCAATTAGCTAAACCATAAGGATAGTTTAAGAAATTTACTATCATACATTGATTAGTATAATTGCATGATAGTTGTATGATCCCCACCACATACTATCATGTCTTTCATTAAGAAAATCACTTCACTTAATTCTAAAGGGAAATATTAAAACACTAATAGCATATTTTTTATGTTTTTTGAATATTTTATTTTTCATTTCCTTTCTGCTATTGCTAATTATAGCTTGCTATATATAAAAGATACCTCATAAAAAATTATAGTCATTTCAAACACTTATTTTATTTTGAATTTTATACTAAAATAACTAATGAAACTATCAACAAATAAATTCTAATAAAATATAGGATTAATATATATAGCGAAAGTTGAGTTAATATTTAAGATTGAGAAGTTCTGAGATTTTAAGGGATGGGAAGAAAATTGAATTGAGTCAAACTCGAGCTCAGGCTAACTCGAAATTGACTTCGAATTAGGTTGGATTAGGGTTGAAGGAATTTAGTAAGTTTTGAAGTTAGGGTTGAGTAGGTTGGGTTGAATTAGGGTTAGGGTTGAGGGTTTAGAAGAGATGTGCGGTATCCACCCCCATATCTCTCACACGGTAAGTGAGCACTCAACGACAAGTTAAACTAAATAGGTCAATCAATTTTGACTACTTGGTTCAATGACAAGTTGAATATATTAATGTAAACTACAAGTAAAATGATTTAAACACCGGAATTATTATTATTATATGAAAATGCTACATGTAATGTGCATACACATAAATTAATATTAATAATTATTAAATGAAATTAGATTATCCATGTAACCAAATTTGATTCCATAATTAAACGAATATGGGATCCTTATCTAATTCATTTGCATCCTAACTCAATAACTATCTCACAAGTGATAGCTCAATTGGTACATTTGAAAACACAACAGATCCTAATATAAATAGAGATTCTAGAGAGGCCTTGCGGCAATGAGATAATTTGTGTCAAATTTAAAGTAACAGAGTTATTTTATTATTCGGAAAGAACTAGTGTGGTGAAGTTAAATTTAGTGTATATCTTTGTGTAACGAAAAGTCTAAAAGAAAGAACACAATAAATTGAGATTAAGAGAAAGAGAGGAAGTAGAAAAAAGGATAAATGAAACTTATTAGAGAAAGTGAAGACACAGTAAATCTAGAGTTCAAGTGACACTAAAATAACAAGTATAGAATACATCAACGAATTGAAACAATTAGAATGAAGATTTGAACCGTTACAGTCAAGGCACAAGATTGAATATCAGTAATACTTTAAAAAAAATGCAACAATCTAGAGATTTAGATAAGTAGATCTGAAATGATTTGCCTAAAATAATCACAAGAAAAAGGAAGAAGAGATTAATAAAGGAAGACAAGAACTGAAATCTAGTATTAGCATGCACAATATTATAAAAACAGGATCAAATCTGAAACCGTACGTATGGGGGCGTGGCTAAGTCAAGAGTAAATATGTTTTGGTTCTTGAAGTTGTTGCTGTGTCCGAATCAGAAATGTCTTGGATATTGGGGGATGCAAATCAATAACAAAACAGAACTGCAATAAGATTGTCTAACCATCCACATGCAACCCAATCAAGATGACATTAACAATGGCAGTGAACAGTGATACGGTTAGAATAAAATGAAGCAAATAAAGAAAAATTAAATAGAATAGTTTAGATCTTTGCTATGATCAGTGACAGGCTGTTGTTCTTGCCAATGGCAAGCTTCTCCTCTGGCATGTGTTGCTAGTGAATGTAAATGGTTGACGATGGGCTACGAAAAGCACCGAATGCAATCTTGTTTGATGGAAGGTGTTAGTCTATTCTTGTTGCAACCACTATGTTGTTTCTGCATCCGTATATGTCAACGTGGCTAAGACACGTTAGCATGGTGGTTCCATCTGTCTCGTGTCTGAATGTCTTTGGCAGTTTGGAGAAGATGGTGGGCTGTGAAGCAGCCCTGTTGTGAAGCCGAGTAGACGGTTGAGACAATGGTTGCCCCAATAAACTGAGAGAGTAGGGAAATGGTTGATGGAGCCTAAACGGAACAAGATGCTGAGCAGATAAAGTGTCGTTTAGACAATAGTCGCCTCTGCGTTCTGTTCTTCCAAGGCACCTCTCTTTTTAGGTTTAAAAGGTTTTGGGAGGAAGAAGTTAGGGCTTCTTTCCAAAATGGAAAGAGGGCAAATGGGAGGAGAGAGGAAAGAGGGGAAAACTAGAATGAAAGGAAGGAAGAAAACAGTGAGAAAGAGGAGAAGATGGTGGAGCGGAACTAGGGAGGAAGAGAAGCCAAGAAGAGAGAGGTTGCCCTTCTTGGATGCCTCTGCGTGGAAGCACGTGGCATCCAAGAAGAGAGAGAGGAAGAGACAAGGTTGGCAAAGTCAGTAGGGGAGGGGGGAATAAGGAAAAGACGGGTCCAAGGTAAACAAAGAGGAAGAGGAGCAATATCATACAACCATCCTTAAAGGTTTCACGTTGATATAGAAAGTAAATGGAGGAGAGTAGCTAGAAAGCAATCTCGCTCTAAAATCTTAGTAAAGAAAAAAACAAAAGAAAAGGCAAGCAAGGAAATATGTATTATTATTATTTTTTTTTAAAGTGGTGTTAAAATAGAGGTTAAAGAGTTGCAGTCCAAAACAAAATGTAGTAGATTTAAAGAAGAACAAAGGGTTAAATAAGTCGTTTTGAAAGTGCCAAGGTAAAATCAGTAAATGTTAAAAGAAAAAAATGGAAAATAGTATAAAGAAAATGAGATGGAGTTCAAGGAAAAGAAAGTAAATGAGTTAAAAAAAGTGAGAGAATTGGATAAAATAAAATAATTATAATAATAAGTAGGGGTAGTAGTAGTAGTAGAAATGGTACTAACCGATGTAACCTGCAAACATGTGTTATTAAGCATACAGATAACATCAGTCATGAATAGAATTTGTTCAAATATTTAATGTTAATTGGGGAAGGTAAGGTTGTACCATCAGCATGAGCTAAACGATAGACAGAAGTAGAGTATACAGTAGCTATAATGAATGGTCCTTACCAATTAGGATGGAACTTACCATGGTGATGAAAACATTGTTTGAGTACCAAATCACCAACATTAATGCTACGACTATGCACACACTTATTATAACAATGAGCAATGCGTTTTTAATATGCATGCATATGATCAAGAGCATGTAACCGGTGTTTTTCTAAGAGATCTAAGTGGTGTAAGAGTGACTAGAAAAGTGTATCATGTGAGATTGTGTCACGCAAAGAAATGAGGTGTGGTATGCTTAGGAGAGTTGGAAACAATTTAGTTTACCAGTCATTTCTTGTTTCAGAGACTATTTTTGTAAGGATGCCTTTTATTATTTTATTTGATATTTCAGGTTGTCCATTGGATCGGGAATTATAGATTGTTGAAAAATGGTGCTTGATGTGGTAGGCATTGCATAGTTCATCTACGTCTTGATTGTCAAATGGTTTTCCGTTATCAGTGACAATGGATTCGGGTATGTCGTAACGACATAAGAAGTGTTGGTAAATGAAGTGGACTATGGATTTTGCATCTTGAGATTTTAGAGGGGTGGCTTCAACTGAGAAAACTTCTAATGAGGAGTGGGCAGGGGATCCTAGCTGTTGGATAACAAAATTAAAGTGGGTTATTTCTAAAGGCAATTGGACAATAGAGCCTATAGCAGTCATAGCATCGGCATAATGGTTGTTGGAACGGGATATTTAAGTAATTTCTAGGTATGTGAAGTTGGTGAGCAACTTATCTACTAGTTCTTTGTAAGGCAGTAGTTTTGGGTCCTTGGTTTGGTAGTCTCCTTTGACTTGACGAATAATAAGTTACGAGTCACCAAAGATTCTGAGCTGTTGAATGTCTAAGTCAACTATTAAAGCTTCGTATTCAAAAATGTTGTTAGAGGCTAGAAAATCTAGTCGATAGACTTTGGGGATGAGGATGCCATCAGGTGTATGGAAAACAACTCCAAGCCCGGCATTGTACCGATTATAAGACCCACCAAAGAACATATCCCAACAGGAGCTAGGACGCTCATTTATGTGTAGGATTGACTCATTTGGAAATTGAGGAGTTAAAGGTGTAGAAGAGGGTAAGGTGTGGGCAGCTAGGTGATTGGCGATTGCTTGACCTTTGATTGCAGTTTGGTGTGTATACTGGATGTCAAATTTGGAGAAAATAAGAAGAAACTTAGCGGAGTGGCCAGTAAGAGCTGGTTTGTTAAGGAGGTATTTTAAGGGGTCAAATTTTCTAATTAACTTGACTTCATGATTAAGCATATAATGGCGTAGCTTCTGAGCAATGAAGACAACAACTAAACAAGCCTTCTCTAAAGGGGTGTAGTGGCATTCATATTGTACAAAAGTGCAATTTAGGTAATAGACTGCTCGCTCTATGTTGGAAGAGTAGTATTGTGCTAATAAACATCCTACAGTGGTGACACTCATAAAAATATAAAGGAGTAAAGGATTGTTTGGTTGAGGTGGAAAAGGAGCAGGAGGGCGAAGGAGGAGGGATTTGATGTCTTCAAAGGCTTTTTGACAAGTAGGGGTCCACTCGAAGGGTATGTCCTTTCGTAAGAGCTCGTAAAAAAGTTTGCAACAAAGGGCTTGATGAGAAATAAATCTATGAAGGGATGCGAGTCGACCAAGGAAACTACGTACCCCACTAACGGTTCTAGGCGGTGGTATGTCTTGGATTGCGCTGATTTTGAGCGGGTCCACTTCAATTCCCCGGTGGCTAACTATGAATACTAAAAGTTTACCAGAAGTAACATCAAAGGAGCATTTTTAGGGATTGAGACGAAGCTTGTAAGTATGAAGGCGAGTAAATACTTTTTTGAGAACAAGGAGGTGGGATTCTCAAGTTTTGGATTTAGCTAGGATGTCATCAACATAATCTTCTAAGATGTCATGCATAAGGTCATGAAAAATGGTGGTTATAGGCAGAGAAGCCATCAATGAAGGATAGCATTTCATGACCGCTTGTACTATCCACTAACAAGTCAATGTTTGGAAGGGGAAGTTATCTTTGGGGCACGCGCGATTAAGGTCAATATAATCTACACAGATACGAATGGAAGCATTTTTCTTTGCAACTCGAACTATGTTAGCTACCCAACTAGTATAAGCGGTGGGGGAAATGAAACCAACATCAGATAGTTTTTTAAGTTCAACCTTACTATGTTATAGACACACCACCCGGCAGCGCACTGTGGCACAGTGATAGGCAGCAGCACGCACCACACGGCAGTAGCACTAGGCAGCAGCATGCACCACACTGTTACGGTTCAGCACAGGCTTAGCCTTGCCTACGCTTGGCAGGCTTACGTTAGGGACATGCCCGTCATTTTCGCCTGTAAGATTTTTGGGAGAACTGATGTCATCTTCAGGCAGACCACCAGAAGCTTAACGTACTCTTTGAGGAGGGGTGGTCGACCTCCTTGGGTGCCTAACCTTGGCACTCCTAGACCTTCATCCCCTTGCGGGGGCGGCCCTGGTTAACGGCTAGCATGGCTACCAGGGTTCCTCATGGGCGCACACTTGCTCATGGGGACAGTGTTGGACCGGCACTGCGCTACCGATACTCAAGGGAGGCTTGGCATGCGGGCCTGGCTCAAGCATGTCCCTTCACTTCGCCAGCCCCTTGCCCAAGCTGAGTGAGCTACCCCGTTGCCCTTAGCGCACGGGTGTGTTCCGGCCCAAGCGGTTGCCTATCATCATGGCACACAGGTGCCTGTCATCATCGGCATACAGGAGACCCTTCACATCGGTGCCAAGTCACCTTATCGGCGCATGGTCGCCTTCCATGATGGTTGTCCCCCTTTAGCACGTAAGCGGCGCCTCCCATGGACCGGTCTGAGCCAGGAGAGTGCCCCGGCCATTGGACTTGAGGTCATGATCCAGTGCTACTGACGTTGGTGGAGCCATCCCATCGGGCAACTCCTAGCCTCTAAGCACAGAAAGGCTTGTCCTGGCCTGCCTTGGCCAGGACGCCGCACGGGTTTCTTCCGCTGTAGAACTACCCCCGTGACAACACGGCAGCAGCACTAGGCAGCAACATGCACCACACGGCAGCAGCACGCACCTCACGGTAGCAGCACACACCGCATGGCACCAGCACTGCGAGACGCGCACGCCGCCTAGGGCGGGGCCCACACGATAGCTCATCAGGGTGGGGCCACACTTATCTTACCACATAAGCTATGCCCGCCAACTCGCCGCCAGCTACACCATTCCTTATCCCTTATCTTATCCTATCCTTATCTTTATCTTATCTTAAGTAAGATTTGTGTTACCATTAGGAGTAGGTAATTAGGAGTTTGAGTTTAATTAGGAATTTCCTTCTGTAATCTCCTATTTAAGGAGCTACGAATTGAAATAAAGGATTCAGTTTCCCAGTCAAAAAAAGAGTGAGGAGAGTTCGGGTGGTCTCTTGACAAATCACCCCTTAGGAGAGTTTGGGTGGCCTCTTGGACAAATCACCCATCAAGTTTCCGCAATAGGGTCTGCACGCAAGGGAAGGCAGGGCTTTCTCACCGTGGACCGACCCGTGACGAGATCCTACGCGTGGGGCCCATAACATTCTGGTATTAGAGCCTACCGTCATGGGGGAATAGGAGCCGTTGTCTTCCAGGGTCCACGAGCTAGAGCATAGGCTCGCCGAAACCTGCTTGGATGTTCGTGAGGTCAAGGATGATGTCCGGGAGCTGCGACGCCTGCTAGAAGTGTTCTTCTCCAACAGATGATGTCCGGATGGGGCGGAGATGTCCAGCGAACAGCAGATCGCTGCCCCAACAGCCGTTGTTATTCCCAAGTATAACCGGCTGGAATTTCCATCCTACAACGACGCTGGAGACCCACTGGGACGGTTGCACCGCCGCGAACAGTTCTTCCGCAACCAGCACACCGATGACAGGGACAAGGTCAACTTGGCCGCGTTCCACCTGACCGAAGAAGCGCAGCTCTGGTTCTACCGAGTAGAGCAGGAGGAACCAGGTCTTAGTTGGGGGCAATTCAAGTCGTACTGCCTCCTTCGGTTCGGACCCCTACTAACAAACAACCCCTTGGGGGAACTCATTAATCTCAAGCAGACCGGTACCGTGGCAGAGTATCAGCGGCAATTCTAGACCCTTCTCGCCAGGGCCTCTTCAGTACGCTGGAGCCCGCCTAGCCTGGTCACGACAATGAATTTAGCCCAAGCCTTCGAGCGCAAACTACAGATTAGCAGAGGGTCGTTCAGCATGGGATGCCCAGCAGCGGCTTGGACAAACCCGGAACCTACTGGAGGAGGGTCTTCGTTGGCAGCCAACAGGGAACCACTCGAAATGGCTCTATATCCAGCAGCCAGCCCAGAACGGAAGCCACAGACGAGCACCAATTCCAAATCAGCATCCAATGTGGGGAGTAGCGGCGGTACACCCCCTATTAAGCACTTGTCCAGGGCTGATATGGCAGAACGCAGGGCGAGGGGGCAATGTTTTAATTGCGATGAACTCTACTCAGCAGGGCACAGGTGCAAGAGACTTTTCTACCTCCTGATAGAACAAGAGGAAGACGAGAATGATCCCCCTCCATGGGAACCCGATCCAGGAGAGCAAAGCCACCCAGGATTCCTTTGAGGGTGTTTTCGACACCCAATTCGAGCTTGAGGACAAGCTCATAGTCCGGGAGGGGTGTGATGTTATAGACACACCACCCGGCAGCACACTGCGGCACAGTGATAGGCAGCAACACGCACAGCAGGCCGGCCAGCAGCATGCACCGCTGGGCAGCAGCACACACCGCCGGGCAGCACCGCACAACAGCCCGGCAGTGCGCCGCACGCACCGCCTGGCAGCGCGCAGCACTTACCGCCTGGCAGCGTGCAGCACGCACTGCCTGGCAGCACGCAGCACGTACCGCCCGACAGTGCGCAGCACGTATCGCCCGACAGCGCACCGCATGCACCGCCTGGCCACACGCAACACGCACCACTCGGCAGCACACAGCACACACCACACGACAGCAACACTAGGCAGCAGCACGCACCACACGGCAGCAGCACGCACCGCACGGAAGCAGCACCGCGAGACGCACTCGCCGCCCAGGGTGGGGCCCACACGACAGCTCATTAGGGTGGGGCCACACTTATCTTACCACATCAGCTCTGCCCGTCAACTCGCCGCCAGCTACACCATTCCTTATCCCTTTCCCTTATCTTATCTTATCCTTATCTTTATCTTATCTTAAGTAAGATTTGTGTTACCATTAGGAGTAGGTAATTAGGAGTTTGAGTTCAACTTGGAGTTTGAGTTTAATTAGGAATTTCCTTCTGTAATCTCCTATTTAAGGAGCTACGAATTGAAATAAAGGATTCAGTTTCCCAGTCAAGAAAAGAGTGAGGAGAGTTCGGGTGGTCTCTTGGATAAATCACCCCTTAGGAGAGTTTGGGTGGCCTCTTGGACAAATCACCTATCCAGTTTCCGCAGTAGGGTCTGCACGCAAGGGAAGGCAGGGCTTTCACACCGTGGACCGACCCGTGACGAGATCCTACGCACAGGGCCCATAACAGGCTATGTCTAGATGCATTCGACATAGCTTCTGGGTGATGAGCAGGGTGCCTGGCGGTATGCTAAGGCAATGAACAACTAAAGAGTGATCTAAGCCAAGCATGTCGGCATAAAACCAAGCAAAAATGTCTTGAAACACTCTAAGTCAAATATTTGAAGATGTTCAGATTTTGTAAGGCAAGCTCCTATTTTAAAAATGTGTGGATTTTCTTAAGTACTCAGGTTAATGTCTAATGTGTCTTCGGTGAGAAATGTAGGTTCATCTTCTAGTTTGTGAGGGGCGGTGAGTACTATAGGAAAGTCAATATCATCAGGAAAGTTTATGGCATGGGTGGAGAAAGGTGGTCAATGAAAGAGGACTAGGTAGTGGAAGGCAAGTGGTCGGGGTGGAAGTTCATCGAAGGGGAGAAGAAGAGAAGGTAGATTGGGACGTGTGTATGTGTGTGGATCATGTGAATGGTGGGAGGAGAATCAGCAAAGAGTATAGGAAGGTCAAAAGCTACATCAGCTGGAGATGTAGTTGGTTGAGTAGTATTAGGTGCGAGTAGGGTGGGAGAGGAAGTATTAGCAAGTAGAGATGTAGGGGATATGAGAGTGAATTGTGTGGAAGATGAAGTTAGGGGTTGAGAAGATAAGGAAATAGAAGGGAGTGAGTGGTAGGTTGCGAAGAAAGCATTGTGTCAGTATGGGGGACTATGTTTTGGTATCTATATTGGATGTAGCTGATGTTGGTGATAGAAGGAGAGTCTCCTAAGATAGTTATAGTGTTTTCGTTAAAGGGAAATTTAACACATTGATGTAAGTTAGAGGGTATGGATCTGGTGTTTTGGATCCAAGGGCAGCCTAAGAGCATAGTATAGGAAGCAGGGATGTCTAGAATATAGAAAAGGGTGTCACAAAATAAGGGACCTACCTGTAATGGAAGCCAAATAGTGCCAACGGGTATCTAATGGTGTTGTCAAAGCTGGTGATGGCTATGGGGCATTCACTAATGTGTGTTGTATCAATGCTTAATTTGTAAAATGTGTTAAGTGTGCAAATGTTGAGTGCTGAACCATTTTCTACTAGGACGTTAGAGATAGTTTGGTTTTAAATTTTAGTTAAGATGTAAATGGTTCATTACGTTTTGTGTTTTTTGTTGGGATAAATGTAATGGCATTAGGGATGAGTAGTGGTTCAAGCAAAGCATGTAAACCAGTAGGAGATAGGTTAGACCGGACGTGTGTGTAAGTGATAAGATGTCATTAAAACTGGTTATATGGGTTTTAGAATTTTGGAGGAGGTGTGAGATATGTGTAGTTGTTGATTGTGAATTATGGGAATTGGGAAGGGGTTGGGAGTCTATAAATATAAGGAATATGGGAAGGGCGGTAGTGAAAGGGTGCTGATGTAGTGGTGTGGTTACCAAGGTGATGGATCCCTAAAGTGTTAATTTGGTAAAAGTTAAGTGCAGTTGTGAAGGAAGAGGTAGGTTGAGCCAAGTTTATGTCAGTTGGGTGTGGAGGGAGTGGGTTTGTAAAGATTCCTAGATCAGGAGAGGGTTGGTTCTATGGTGTGGTCGAAGTGTGAATAGTAGGTGGGGGGTGTCAACTGAGAATTTAAATGTGTTACATTTACCTACAAGGTGTCCTGGTGTACGGTGGAAGTGGTAGTATTAATCTTCTCTATAATTTTTATGTTTTGGTGCATCCGATTTGATTCGTGGGCATTGGATCATATTGCGTTGGATGAGGTTATGAAAGAGGTCAACATAATCAATGTTAAGTACCTTTAGTGTTTCGTTCATTTTTATGTTAGGTTGGTGCAAATGTAAAGTGTTGATCTGTATTATGGATGGATGTGCGGGATTGGTGCAAGTGCGAGAAGATGTGTCAGGAGAGGACCTAAACGGGAAGGTTCCATTTGCTTCAAAGGACTTTGGATAGATATACCATGTTATATGACTTTTTCAAAGGTAGAGAGGCAAATGATGGATAGTTGAAAGCGAAAGTGAGAAACAAGGGCACGTACGTATAAAGGTTGAAACAAGGAAATGTTCTGGTTGGTTACCTAGAAGTTGGCTTGCTAAGGCTCTTCATTGGTTGTAAAACTGGGCAAACGTCTCATCATGTTGGCTAGGTCATCTAAGGTGACTTCAATTTCAACGTGGCTAAGACACCTCCCGCCTCCCCAACTGACGAGGAGGAGATCCAGCAGGGTCCTGCGACCACTGTCGGGACCATGAACGACAGTACCACATGGACAGCCCCTGGGACAAATGCGGGTGCATTGGCCACTACAGTCCTCCTCTGAGGGCTGGAGGTTGACATCGTGCCTCTCCCTCTTAAGTATCAGACCTCTAAGAACACCTAAACGACTGACGGGTGAAAGGGATTCAAGGCGCGCCCGCATAGAGTATTTAGGGAAACGGGCCAACCCGTTTTGTGTTCGAGAGAACCAAGATGAGGCCCAGGCTCTCATCGACCATAGAATTGTTGACCTGGAGGCGTAGATCGGCACCAAGCAAGACGAACTTCGTCAAGTTAAGGAGGGCTAAGGCAATGCCTCTACAAGCAAAAATCCCTTGTCCAACAAAATGGACGCTTTCACCAACTCCATAACCTCGGAGCCCCTCCCACCCCACTTCAAAGCCCCCATACATGAGATGTATGAAAAAACCACTAATCCAGACGACGACCTAGAAAGATTCCAAGTGCTCATGCTCCTTTATGGATATTCCGACGCCTTGACGTGTCAAGGTTTCTAGGCGACCTTCAAGGGGACAGCCCGTCAATGGTTCTTCAGGCTCCCACTTCAAATCCCCCACACTTGAGATGTATAACGGAACCACTAATTCAGACGACAACTTGGAAAGCTTCTGAGCGATCATGCTCCTTTACGGGTATTCCGACGCCTTGACATGCCGAGCTTCCTAGGCAACCTTCAAGGGGGCAGCCCATCAATGGTTCTTTAGGCTCCCACCTTGCTCCATCAGCTTGTGGGAGCAATTCGCTAGTCTTTTCCTTGCTCATTTCATCAGTAGTCGATGGTGCCAGAAAAGCGTCATCTCATTCATGTCCATTTGGCAGAAGCGTGGTGAGAATCTGTGGTTGTACATCGACCACTTCAAGAAAGAAGAGCTCGAGGTTTGAGACCTCGACCCCATGGTCTCCATGTATGTATCAATCAACAGCCTCCTGCTAGGGTCGGCCCTCAAGTGCATCGCCGCCAAGGAGGCCTCGGTCGCGAGCACCAAGAAGGAGAGGCCGACCAAAACCGTAGGCCTTAGAGAAGAAGAGGAAGAATGGAGATGGCCGCAACAACAATAACAACAGCAGCAAATATGACGACGAGAAGCCGCCGGCCTTAACTTACAACAAATACACGCCACTTAACTCCACCCGAATGCAAATCCTCATGCAAGTAGGGAAAGAGGAGTATATGAAGTGTCCTGAGAAGATGAAGAGGAACCCCAAGAGGGGTAATCCCAAGAAATATTGCAAGTACCATCACGGCACCAACCATGACACTGAGGACTGCTACAATTTGAAGAACAAGATCGAGTCCCTCATGCATTGTGGCCACTTGAAAGCGTACGTGGAGGGTGATGTCAGTGTCTCCTCCTCGCACCAGCAACAACAGCACTAGAACCTAGCTAGTGTCATCGATGTCATTGTGGGGGCCATGGCCTCGAGTGGAGCTTTGGCCTTGGCTTGAAAGGCCTATGCCAAGCAGCACACCATCCAAGGGCCGACTCCCAATAAGCCAAAGAAAGAAGAAGTCATCTCCTTGTCAGACAATGACTTGAAGGGGGTCTTGGTACCCCACGATGATGCATTGGTGGTGACGATGATCATCGCCAACTTCATGGTAAAGAGGATACTCATTGATAGTGGATCTTCAGCAAACATCCTCTTCCATAATACTCATTGACAGTGGATCGCCTACAACCAGCCGACGTGCCACTTGTCAGCTTCCCTAAGAATGTCATCAAACCGGAGGGAAGAATCACCCTACCAGTCATAGTAGGAACGGAGCCTCGGTAGGTGACGAGGATGACCGAGCTCCTAATCATGAAAATCAGCTCTCCCTACAATGCCATCATCGGTCGGCCGACCCTTCACACACTTAAGGCAGCCATCTACTCCTACCACCTTACCCTCAAATTCCCCACTGAGCACGGTGTCAGAGTTATTTGTGGGGATCAGCAAATAGTCTAGCAGTGCTATGTGGCAAAACAAAAGGGCAAGAACAAGGAAGATTAATCGTTGGAGGGGCTTGACCTTAGGGACAAGCCAGTGAGCCAAGGCTAACCAGCTGACGACCTTATATCGGTTCCCCTAACACCCGACGGTGCACGTCGGGTCCAACCTTCCTCCTAACACCCTTTCCAAACTGGTAAGTTTCCTCAAAACTAATGCCGATGTCCTTACTTGGTCTGCCATATTGACATGTCCAAAATTGACCCTTCAATCATTATTCACACGCTGAGCATGGACCTGAGCTATAGACAAGTTCGGTAGAAAAAAGAGGAACTTTGCACCGGAACATTGGAAAGCCATCGAAGAGGAAGTTAACAAGCTACTTGACACCGGATTCATCCGAAAGGTACACTACCCTACCTGGTTTTCTAATGTGGTCATGGTGAAGAAGGCTAATGGGAAATGGCAGATTTGTATTGACTTCATAGACCTCAACTGAGCCTGCCCCAAAGATAGCTTTCCTTTAACGATGATTAACAATATTGTCGATGCCACCACAAGGTACGAGCTACTCAGCTTCATGGATGCCTTCTCCGGATACAACCAGATAAAGATGCACTCCAAGGACGAGGAAAAGACCTCATTCATCACTGAGCATGGCACCTATTATTACAAAGTCATGCCCTTCGGCCTAAAAAATGTCGGAGCCACCTACCAACAGGTTGTAAACAAGGTTTTCAAGCACTAGATGGGGAGAAACGTCGAAACCTACGTAATTGACAAGGTTGTAAAGAGCTTGAAGGCCAACAAACACGCATCGGACCTAGACGAGACCTTTGCCACTCTATGGAAATACAACATGAAGCTTAATCCAAGAGAAATTTATAGGCTTCATTGTCATGCAGTTGGGTATTGAGCCCAACCCAGAGTAGATTCAGGCCATACTGGACATGACACCACCTTGGTCGATCAAAGAAACTCAAAGACTTACTGCCCGAGTGGCCGCCCTCAATCGATTCATGTCGAATTCGGCCCACCACTGCCTACCTTTCTGTCAAGCCATCAAGAAACTAAAGGACTTCTAGTGGATCGAAGATTGCCAATGTGCCTTTGACAAGCTGAAGCCTTACCTCACCTTGCCCCCTTTGCTCATATAGCCGCTTCCAAGAGACATGTTGTACTTGTACCTCTCGGTCGGGGATGAGGTCGTCAGTTCTATTTTGGCAAAAGAAGAAAGTGGAGTGCAGAGGCCTATTTACTATGTCAGCAAAGTCCTATGTGATGCCTTCGCCCTAGTGGCTTTGGCCAGGAAACTCAAGTCATATTTCCAAGCCCACAACAATACTGTCTTGACTGTCCAACCCCTCAAGTCTGTCCTTGTCAAACCTGAGACCTCAGATCAGTAGACCAAATGGGCTATAGAATTGTCTGGGTTCAACCTACAGTACTATTCGAGGCCTACAACCAAAGCGCAAGCCAAGGTGGATTTCTTGGTGGAGTGCACCTTAAGTAAACCCATCGGCCAGGCTCCTATAGATGATGATGGACCTCGACCAACTTGGAACTGTTTGTTGATGGGTCTTCCACAATGCTAAGGGAAGTGGAGCGGGCCTCATACTCCTCACTCCATACGGCAATGAGGTGGAATGCACCCTAAGATTTGACTTCTCGGCCTCAAACAATGAAGCCAAGTACGAGGCCCTACTCATCAGATTATAACTTGTCAAAGACTTCAGAGCCTAGCACATTGAACTCTTCAGCGACTCCCAGTTAGGGGTGAACCAAGTGAATGAAAAGTACAAGGCCAGAGAACCCAACATGGCCAAGTACTTAGTCAAAGTGCAAGATCTAGCCCACCAATTTTGGCGCTTTATCTTGCTGCAAGTCCCACAAACCAAGAATATGAGGGCTAATGCCCTATTCAAATTGGAAAGTACCTCGGGTCCAGCCCTCAATCGTATTGTCCGCGTCGAGAAGCTAGCACAACCCAGCATTGAAGAAGTTTAGGTGCTCCCTATGCAAGTCAAGCCCTGTTGGATGGAGCCCATCCTTGCCTACCTCCAACATGAGCAGCTTCCCTCGGAAAAAAATGAAGCAAGGCGAGTCTGACGGCAAGCAACCCATTACACCTTGCTTGAGGGAAAGTTGTGCAGAAGATCTTTTACCTTACCATACCTCCGATGCCTTCGGCAGGAGGAGGGTAAGTATGTCCTCCATGAGATTGATGAAGCCATTTGCGGCAACCACCTCAGAGGCAAAGCCTTGGCCCAAAAAGCACTAAGGTAAGGGTATTTTTGGCTAACCGTTTAAAAGGATGCAACTGAGCTAGTCCAGAAGTGTGACCAGTGCTAGAGACACTCAAACATCTCCCATCACTTAGCCTCAACATCAAATAGCAATACACCATGGTAGACTACCCCCAGAACAACGGCCAAGCTGAGGTTACCAATAGGACAATTTTGGATGGGTTGAAGACAAGACTTGACAAAGTCAAAGGCCTCTGGGCCAACAAGCTATATAGTGTCATCCTATGGGCCTACCGGATGACACCTCAAACCGCCATGAGTGAGACCCCTTTCAACCTAACTTATGGCACTGAAGCTATCATTCCAACAAAGATTGGCCAGCCGACATTTCGAATTAAGGTGTATAATGAAGCCAAGAGTGATGAAGAACCGAGAGTCAACCTGGATCTGTTGGAAGGCGTCCGAGAACAGGCTCAACTCAGGGTTTTTGCCTACCAGTAGAGGGTAGCCCATTACTACAACTCTTGGGTGAAGGAAAGACATTACAGGGAAGGAGACCTAAAAGTCATGGTGCCCCGGCACCAACTGGGAGGGTCCCTAATGAATCAAGCAGGCCGTCAGCCCCGACACCTTTCAGCTCGAGTATTTGAAAGGAACATTGGTATCTCGAGTTGCCCCCTCTTCTTCTCAGATGCCTTCAGTTGTGCTAAACAAACCTCCACTTTATCAGATAGTCTGACGACATAGTAAGATGCCTGCAACAAAAATGCCTTCGTCAACGACATAGAACCAAGAAGCAAAACTCTACCAAAGTGACAAGGCAAACACAACTTACCTCGGCCATGTGATCCATTAGGGCATCCTGGACCCTCTGTAGGCCAATCTTTATCATGACGAGATGATCCACCTGAGAGATCATCCCAGTGACCAAGACCCAGCCAACCCCTTTATTGTGGATGGAGTCCACATCTTTCACATTCCATTGGGGATGGAATGTATGCCACACTACCAGTCGTGGGTCGTCCTATAGCTCAGATGACGTGTTAGGTCCCGAGTAACGAGACCCCCCAACTGCACCATCGGTCGGGAGATCTCTCAGCATGCTCATGCCTTTGTTGTCGCCCTCAGTTGGGTGGTCCTTATTTCCCAGCCTCTTGCCCGTCAGCGGATGAAGAGGGTCAGTTGGCCTCTTGGAGGCAGCTCTCTCTATCTGTTCACCTCAGCCGGTCCCTTCCCTTTGTTTGCACCAGCACCTATAGGCGCCTACGGCCTAGGTTCCTTCTCGATTGGCACCCCTCCCCTTGACACCTACCTCTTCGATTGGCCCTCGGCCGGAGTCTTATTTAGCGACTTAGCCTTCTGTAGCAACATTTCCTTGGCGTTTAATGGAATCTCTATAGAGGCATGACAAGCATGTTAGTACCTACAAATAAAATAGCAAACCAACGTATTAAGCCAACAGTAGGAGTTTTCCAATCCAGGCGAGTGGAGCTAAGGCCAGCCCACACTAAAGCTTCCTCCTCCTCTAGGCTCAGCCCGGATCTTCCCTAACACCCAGATATGAGTAATGACCTTGGCGTCCCTGTCCCGAAGAAAAGGGGATGCCCTCTCGATTACCAGGTTAAGCCTCCCCCAATCTGACCTGAACAACCAACGCTCAAGGCTGGATGCGAAGAAGTACTTCTTCTTTCAATAATTCTTAGGCGATGGGTTGTCGACCACTCTACCGTGGCGGGCCTAGAACAAAGCCCTGGACACCGCAGGCACCTTAGCGATAAGCCCCAGCACCCTAGGCATCTCTACAAAGCCCTAGACACCCTGGGCATCTCAGTGATAAGCCCTAGAACCCCAGGCATCCATACAAAGCGTTGGACACCCTAGGCACCTTAGCGATAAGCCCCGGCACCCCAGGCATCTCTACAATGCCCTGTGTAGCCCGAACACCTCAGCGATAAAACCCGAAACCCCAAGCATCTCTACAAAGCCCTGGACACCCCGAGCACCTCAATGATAAGCCCCGACACCCCAAGCATCAATACAAAGCACTAGACACCCCAAACACCTCAGCGATAAGCCTCGGCACCCTAGACATCCATACAAAGCCTCAGACACCCCAAACAATCGGGCACCCCGGGCATTTCTGTAAGCCTGACACCCTAAGCACAAATAAAGCCCTAGCAATCCCAGGCACAGAGAAAGACCTGACAACCCCAAGCACATAAAAAGACCTGGCAACCCCAGGTACAAATAAAGCCCTGGCAACTCCAGGCACAAATAAAGCCCTAGCAACCCTAAGCACAAATAAAAACCTGGTAACCCTAGGCACAGGCAAGCCCTGGCAACCCCAGGCACAAATAAAGCCCTAGCAACCTTAAGCATAAATAAAAACCCGGTAACCCTAGGCACAAAAAAGTCCTGGCAACCCCAAGTACAAACCAGCCCTGGCAACCCTAGGCACAGATAAAGCCCTGGTAAGCTCGAGCATAGACAAGCGTTGGTAATCCTAGGCACAAACACACATGTGAAACCATTGGGGGGTTCCGTTGTTAGGAAATGTGATCCCTACCACAATAAAATCTGGGAGGACAAGCTTCACCCGCCCAATATTAGCAATAACACTCCACTTGCAAACAACACTTAACCCTCCCAAGGATTAGTTGCAATAGACTGAGTGCCCACTGCATAGCTCATGAAGGGCCCCGCCCCTCTAATGTATGCCAACACGTAGTCCTAGAAAGGCTAACAAAATTGCATCAGTGTTCCTTTGCCCACAAAAGGCACAAGTTCATTTCTAGGCGTCAACGCACATCCCACACTTCAACTCTTTTGCTTGGTGTTCTCCCACACTTGACAATATTTCAATACAAGCACAACCCTCTTGCTTAGTTACTTAAGTCTTATAAGATTATTTGAGTCAACTCTTCCTAATTGTGCCTCAGAAGACAAATCCACACTGATCATCTCCTTTAATGAATTACGACAAAATCACAGCATACTTGCACTCGATCACAATGAAACCCAACAAAGGGCTCGTTAGCCAACGCTTACTGATACAACCCTTTCATGCGATGATCACAAGCACAAAAAGTAACCTGCTACAAAACAAGTTTTCCCTTACAATTGCACTACGATCAAATTTCAACCGTATCGCCCATCAAGGGCCCCAAGACTTCAGACACAACAAACATTGCGACACTAAGCAACTCCCTCCTATACGCACGCTACTATACCATCCATTTACAGCACCCTTCATACGACAGAGTCACATCGCCAATGCTGCGATAAGGCTTCCTATGCCCTAACAACCCCAGGCATAGCCAAACATCGAAAATCCAAGGCACCGCCAAAGCCCTGGCAACCCTAGGCACAACCATACTTCCATATAACCATTGGGAGGCTTCGTCGATAGCAGGTCTGACTCCTATCCAATTTATAAATACAGATACTCTATCTAACTACAATGAGCTAAGGGAATACAAACTCCACCCATCTCGCACAACTGACAACAATACTTTGCTAAAGAACAACACTAATTCTGACAATCGCTACCTCACTCCCACATGAAGGTTCAGGTTTCCCTCTCATATGCTAACCAAAATATTCCCCTAAAGGCAACAAAGGCCTGATGCTCACAATCAACCTTTGGGGTAGTCACTTCCCAAATAGAGTTACGATGAAACCCTAATTTCTGCTAACTATTTATATTAACCAAACTCCAACTGTATTGCCTGTGGAGGGTCCTCGACGACCTTAGACAATGACAACGTTGTGATATCAGGATAACTCCTCCCTATGAACATTAAATATTTATTCATTTTATGTAACTTTATTGCACATAATAGTACCTCGTATATTGGAATAACGCTGCTCGATCTGCGATAAAGTTCACTATGTCTGTGCCAATACTTAATTACAATAGAATCCAATGGGCTCTCGACCCATAAATACTTAATCCTGTCACCTTGACGTTTCCTACAAACCCGTGAAGCACTTTCCAATATTAGTGAACGACTGCAAATTAAGGAGCATGCACTATTTCTTTTTTTAGTTCGCAATTAATTGTTAATTACACTCCCAATGATATTCGATTAAGATTAACTCCTATAATACTTACGAAAAGTACTTATTTGTGACAGAGTGCACAAAGCGACCAACTTTAAATGATTTAATTACCACTCGACATTTGCAAATCACACAGGCCATACAACATTCTCGGTAGAAGACATTCTACCAAGATACAGGGGGGTTGCGCCCACCAAAGCAGAAATAGGAATAACCCTAGCCACTCCCTCCCTTCCTACCAATACTCAAGGGGGGCCAAAAATCCAAAAACACCATCCGGCCATTGACATGAAAAAGGCAATACATATTGCAATCCCATACGCTCCCTCGCTATCCCCCTCCCCTATCAATGGCCATGGGGGGCAAAAACACGGAAACTCAGCACTAGCTTGCCCATGGCCAAGAATGAGCATCAAACACAATAATTCCCAATGTCTTTTGCTAATTTCCTTACCGTCAACGGTCAGGGGGCTTAAATACACAAATAAGGCGTAGCATTGACCATTGACAAGAATAAAATCACCAAAAGATAGGGGGCTAAACTATGGAATGTAGGGAGTCCCTATCGTAGACACAAAACACATCTCACTTACACAAAATCATAAAATAAGGCAAATTCCAAGACCTAACGCATGCAAACCAACTCACTCCAAGATCTAGAAACAAATACAAAGACAAGTGCTTATCGATAAGCTCCCACTTACCGATAAGCAGGGGGCTAATGTAGGAACATAGTGGTCACTAAGACCCTCAGAGTACAAAAGGTGTCAAACCAACACTACACGGACGCCTATAATGAACCTGAACATGCGTAAAACTGCGATGAACCCGACACCATCATAGAACCGTGGAATTACGGTAGAACGGGAATAGATACCGGTTACACGTACGTCTTTAAGTTATGCATGCGAGTTTAATGAAAGTACGTCCGCCAAATGATGATGTCACCCGTACCATGTCAATACAATAGGGTCACGTGCGGAGAGAATCTGGAAGGGATAGGATTCTCTAATAATGATCCCTTAATAAGATCTCCTTTCCGAACAGGAGAGATCCTCTTTGCTAACAGGAGAAAACTCCTTCCCTGATGGCCTTAACCCTCTCTATAAAAGGGGGAGAGCAATTCTTCTCCAAGAGAGACAACACAATCACAACCCAAACCTAGGGTTTCTCACAAGGGGATTCTCCCTTTTCTCTTCTCTTCTCCTTTCTTCCCCGCATCCTCTCTCTTTCCCGCTGCCATCTTTGAACCTTCGGAGACTTGACCTCCAAAGCCTTACCGTGGCGCTTACACCACCTTAGCAGCTCAAGGACGAGGGGAGGAAGGGGGAACCTAAGGCCAAACTGGAAGTAGTGCTCGTGAACACACACCTCGCCCTCCTCTGGTAGCCATGGTCGTCCACTGGTGTTAGGGACCCTAAGCCTAAAGTTCTTAGATATATGGTATTTCTTAGAAAGAGCCTTCACTTGCTCTAAGTTAAGAATGCTATCCAATTAGGAGCGTGGATAGCGATCTACTTCTACACCCTTGGTTGCGTACTCGGCCACCAATCGAGGTATCAACTCTGCAGTCACACCACCCTGTTCGCCCAACACCTTGGGAGGCCCTACAGTGCCCTCAAAATCCCTAGGCCTCGTCGACCCAATGCTTTCACAAGGAGATTCATCGCCCCATCGGCTGCACTCAGCGCCTATAGGGGTAGTCCTCTCCATCAACACGTGGATCTTAGGCCTCGAAAGAGGGCCCTCAAACTCGATAGCGTAGCTTTCACTACTACTGGCTGAGATGGTAGCTCACGAGGAGAAAGCGCTTGACTCATCAGAACACTCAAAGCACTCAGGACCGGAGTCAAAGTAAGACATGGCTATGGTTCAAGTCATTACCTAATGGATGAGGTCTTAAGAAGTTTGAGGGCAAAGAAAATCGAAGGTCGAGGTCTCTGAAAATTCTAACTCTCAAAAGAAAATGATGGTGACTGACTCGAGTAACTGCCCTATTTAAAGGAAAATGGACGGCTCAGATCATCTCCGGTCCAATAGCCACGGAACAATCGCCATAACAGTCTGAACCAACGCCCAACACGTGTCAATCACCTCCGGAAAATGAAACGATGCCAAGAGAGTCAGTCGGTCCACTCGCTGAATATGGAGCCACAAGCAACTCAACCCAGTCCATCCAAGGCCCGTCTCGCGTACGGTCGCGACTCGTTTGCACCAAGACCCATCACACATACGGTTAGTACCCGGCATCGAGACCCATCTCCTATATAGCCACAACTTTTCGACGTCAGCACCCATCTCGTGCAC
Source organism: Nelumbo nucifera (assembly GCF_055504915.1). Taxonomy (NCBI): domain Eukaryota; kingdom Viridiplantae; phylum Streptophyta; class Magnoliopsida; order Proteales; family Nelumbonaceae; genus Nelumbo; species Nelumbo nucifera. The sequence continues at coordinate 188,871,561 of NC_142649.1, forward strand.
GGCTACGGTGTGCCCATTAGATACCCGTACCTCGTACGTAGTAACCAGCCGAGGTCGACACCTAACCTATGCACGGACTAATCAACACATCTATGAAGCACACGACTGGGGGGCACATCCATCTCGTACCCGTACTATGCACGGTGCCGAGCTTTCGAAAGTCGAGGCCAACGCCTCCACGCTCCCAGTCCTCCACAACTTTCTCAAGAGGTGGACCAACAAAGTAGCTGCCACTTGGACAAGGGAAGCCCTCCGAAGCCGAAGCTGACGTCTCCACTTTCCCAGTCCTCCACAACTTTCTCAAGAGGTGGATGAACAAAGTAGCTACCACTTGGACAAGGGAAGCCCTCCAAAGCCGAAGCTGACGTCTCCACGCTCCTAAGCCAACCTATCCCCAACGTCTCCAAAGCTGAGGCCAATGCCTCCGCACTCAAAGACAAGGCTCTCCCTAGCAAAGACGAAGCCGAAGCCGAGGTCCTTGCCAAAGCAAGCTAGTTAGTGCCTCCTAGTAAGGAATAGTACACTCTCTTCAGCCGAAGCCGAGGTCCTCATCTAGACCTCCACCACAGCCTCGAGAGTGGGGAGCAAATGGTATAGGCGCACATGGCATGCCCAATGGTGTAGATGCACGTGGTAGCCTCAGATGGCGAAACACAGCTTAGGACGGATCTTATCCTGATCGTCCGCCCGTAACAAACTCTAGGCAGACTTAAGTACAAATAAGTGGCGTCACTTCTTAGGTAAGCTATCTTGGCATTTATTTTTCTAAGCTTTCCAACTTCCTGATGACCTCGTCTGAACTATTCTACTCAAGCCTCGTCCAACCCCTTTACTACGCCCTTGCTAACTTGATCGTCGCAATCTCCGCCCCTGGGATAACACAGAGGGAGTCTAACGTGCTTCTTAACCTACAAGTTGGACTCATAAGCCTTCGGGCACATCAACAAGCCCTGTCTTAAATGCATAATTATATTATTACCCTCGGCCCATTCTAGGAAGCAACAGTACCTATGTATATGATGATGAAAACAATACGATTCACATGTGCTAATTCCTAAAACATTTTGATTTTGGCACGAGCATTTCATTGGAAAGATGGAATGAAACAATACTGCCGTTGGTTGCAAAGGCACCAGCAAAATCTATGGACGGATGCGAAATTATATTTTATTGGAAGTCCTTAACTCATAGGTGGGAGAAGCAATAAAACAAGTCCTTAACTCAAGAGGGAGGGACATGAGAATGAGAGAGACAAAGGAGGCAACGCAACACGGGATTTTGGCATCCGCAATCCAGGCTTGCAGCAGCAGAGACAGACGTGATGGTGATGGTGATGGTGGTAGACGCGATATGTACGCTCAGACTAGACTAGACCAGTCACTACTCACTAGTAGATCCAAATGGAATCCAACCCAATTCAAGCTTTTGATAGGTGGCAAGTGGTTCAAACTTTATCCATCTTTCCTCCCATTGTCCATGTGGGTCCAGAGAACATAATAATAAAAAGATCATCCTGATTATTAATTGATGTCATCCGCTCCCTCATTAAATGCCATGTTGTACACGCGCTTCTTCCCGGCTTCCGCGTGGTTTTTTATCATCTTTGTCGTTGCGATTCGATTCTGCGGCTATACTGTCTTTGTCAGTTGTCACTCTCTCTTTCTCTACCGCCGTACAGTTGAAGAATTAGTCCTTTTTTTGGTATTAACTGTCAACCGCGTATATAGATCAAGATGCATTGCATTTGCATACACCATAAACATGCCCACGTCACAATTGTTTCTCTCTCTCTCTCTATTCCCTAATGTACTTTAGTTTTAGCCTTTTTAAGTTAGCCCCCACACTTTCTTGGACGTTTCTAAAAGAATTGTCAATTGTTGGTGGATCTCTGTTTGACAGTGGATTTATGTAATGTGGCATCAATCCCCGGGCAGGATTATTTCAGCTAGTGGGCGTCAGATTTCTGAGGTGGCATCAATCTTCTATTTTTATATCGAACCGGATACAATTTCATCATATTTGCATCCTATTATGAAAACGTATAGATAGCACCCACATCCCATTATCATATCGGATTTCCAACTGGATTTAGATTTAATATGCAATCATCTTATTAGATTTAATCTGATTAATATGTATAATAAATATATATATATATATATAACATTAAATTTATTAATTTTAAACATTATGATAAACCTATATTTATACATATTTTCAGACCTCTAACTTGATGACTTTGGTAATAATGTTTTTGGATTTACCATGGTATTGTATTAATTATGATGAAATTGTCTTGCAAGGTGATTTGGAGCTTAATTGTGAAATTTTAAAAGGAGTTCGATTTAATTGACCAAGATAATCATAGAGGAAGGACCATGCAGCAATGATGCTCCATGATGTAGCCATGAAAGAGAGAATCCATTGAAATCGGATTTGATATGTATACACAAAAATCAGGAAATTTCCTATTTTGATATAATTCTCGTATTTTTGGCATAACTTTCTGCCAATAACTCGGATTGAGGTGATTCAAACGGCTAATTAAAGCTAAGAGATAGGGCTACAATTCTTATGTTTATCACTCACCCTAATTCCGCCGTCAACCAAGTGAAATTTGAGCTACAAGTTTTGGGTCTGATAGTTAGCAATGCAGAAGAGATAGGAATTCAACTGAGATAAAGACTAAGAGACTTAATTTGTGTTGAATTAGGAGTCTGCATTGAGAAGTAATTGATATACCTTAGGGTAAATAGGTAATTATATAATTAATTTAGGAATATTCACCATCACATGCAAATAACTTTATTATACATTAGGGTAATTTTGGTCTTGAGTTGGATTAAATAGGTAATTATATAACCTTGATTTAATGAAATCTAAACCCTAACTGCATTCATCCATCGATTCAGTTTTTTGTTAAGTTCTTGGATTTGCGTTAAATCTTTTAGTTTTTATTCATTCAATTGATTCACGAATTCAACTTAAGTTAATTTAAAATTGATTCAGTACTATGATCTAGTCTCTGTGGGATCGGCACTTTTCTCATCATTATATGCGCATATGACTAAGGTACACTTTCTTGAATTAGCTGTGCATAAATCACACAACAAGTTTTTGGCGTCGTTACCGGGGACTAGTTTATTGCATATCAAAACTACCTAAATTAGCCTTAGATTGAACATCTATTTGCTTTATTTTCGGATTTAAAATTTTCCATTTTAATTTCTGTTAGGTTCGGCTTTATAAATTTTTTTTTTAGGAAATTTTTAATTTTTTTCTTTTCTTTGTCGGTTCATAGTGCATGACACACACTAGTGGTGGAGAATTAATACCCCTTGATTAAGAAATCGAAAGGACTTTGAAAAAGTGATGAGAGAGAGAAAGAACAAGATGGCTCATGACCAAAATAATCCAAGGACATTGATCTCCTACGCTATACCTACTCTTGATGGTACTACATTAAGCATTAGGAGGTTGAATGTGCAAGCAAACAATTTTGAGATCAAGCCTGCATTTATTCAGAAGATCTAGATGAGTGTACAATTTTTTGGTCCCAATGATGACCCTAACTCTCATATTGCTAATTTTCTTGAAATATGTGATACTTTTAAGCATAATGGAGTTAGTGATGATGCCATTAGACTTAGGTTGTTTCCTTTCTCCTTAAGGGATAAAGCAAAAGATTGGCTTAACTCTCTTCCTACAGGTTCGATTACTACATGGAATGACTTGGCACAAAAGTTTTTATCTAAGTATTTTTCACATGCTAAAATGGCTAAATTAAGGAATGACATAACAACTTTTTCTCAATTTGATAATGAAACATTATATGAGTCGTGGGAGAGATTTAAGAAACTGCTTAGGAAGTGTCCTTACCATGGTCTACCTGTTTGGATGCAAGTGCAAACTTTTTATAGTGGCATTAATCAATCTAATCGTTCAATGTTAGATGCAGCTGTAGGTGGTACCCTTATGAAGAAAACTCCCAAAGAAGCACATGAACTTTTGGAGGAGATGGCGGCCAATAGCTATCAATGGGGTAATGAGAGAGCAAATAAAAAGGGAGTTGGAATTTAAAATGTTGATTCTATTACTACTTTATTGGCTCAACTTGCTGCATTAAATAAGAAATTGGAAAATTTGGGGGTTTCAGCTATGAGTGTCTCTTCTGTTTCCTTTCCTTCGTGTGAGCTTTGTGGGCAAGGGGGACACACTAGTATAGAATGTCAAGTACAGAGGCAAGAATTCAAGGGTTGGAAACTCAAATTTGACAACTTGCTCAAGCAATTTTGGCAAGACCACAAGGAGGATTACCTAGCAATACCAAGAAGAATCCCAGGGAACAAATAAAGGCCATCACTCTGCGATGTGGAAAAGAACTTAGAAAAGAAAAAAATATGATGAGCATGTAAAAGAAGAAGAAAGCCAAAACCATAAAGCCAAAAGAGCCTGTGAATCATCAATAGAGAAAAAGGGAAGTTCTTCTACTCTTAATTTAAAATCTTACAAACCCCCTATTCCTTTTCCTAAAAAATATCTTAAGGCTAACTTGGATAAGCAATTTGCTAAATTTTTAGAGGTGTTTTAAAAGTTGCATATTAGCATTCCTTTTCTTGATGTTATTTCTTAGATGCCAAGTTATGCCAAATTCTTGAAGGAAATAATTTCAAACAAAAAAAAGTTAGAGAAGCTTGAGATGGTAAAACTTAATGAGGAATGCTCAGCAATCCTACAAAATAAATTACCTCAAAAACTCAAGGATCCAGAGAACTTCTCTATTCCATGCACCATTGGTGAAATTAATTTTGACAAGGCTTTATGTGATATTGGTGCAAGCATTAATTCGATGCCATTTTCTGTCTTCAGGAAGTTTGGGTTGAAGGAGCCAACACCTACCACTGTTTCTCTTCAAATGGTTGACAGAAGTATCAAATATCCAAGGGGAGTAGTGGAAGATGTTTTGGTAAAAGTAGATAAATTTATTTTTCCTGTTGACTTCATCGTTTTGGACATGGAAGAAGATTATGATATGCCCCCAATTTTAGGGAGACATTTTCTTGTCATAGGAAGAGCTTTAATTGATGTCCAACAAGGAAAACATAGTCTTAGGATTAATGATGAGAAAGTTATTTTTAATGCGTTTAAGGCTATGAAACATTTCAATGATGAAAAAGAAGTCTTAATGATAGATTGCATTGATGATTTGGTAGAAAGAAAATTTCATGCATTTAGGTTAGATGATCCTATAGAAAATTGCATTGCTAACTCTTTTGATGTGAAGGAACAAGTTTTAGATGAGAAGCATAAGGAGGTCGTAAGCTATTTGGGAGAAAAGAAAAAATGATTTGTGACAAAAAGAGAAAAATTTTTGCCTTTGAATATTTTTCCTTCTTCTTCAAAAGCCAAGCCATCAATCGAGAAGCCTCCTTCCTACTCTTGAACTTAAACCTCCTCATTCGTAATTAAAATATGTTTATTTGGGGAATTCATCTACCTTACCTATGATTAATTCTTCTTACTTGACAGGTCTTGAAGAAGAAAAGTTGATAAGGGTGTTTAGGAAATACAAAAGGGCGATTGGATGGAGCATTGGCGACATTCAAAGAATAAGTCCATCAGTTTGCATAATGGAAGAAGGATTCAAGCCTATGGTGCAGCAATAAAGGAGGTTAAATCCTAATACGAATGAGGTAGAAAAGAAAAAGGTGATAAAATGGCTTGATTCAGGTATTATCTTTCTCGTCTCTAATTCTTCTTGAGTAAGTCCTATGCAAGTTGTGCCAAAAATGGGTGGGACCACTGTCATCAAAAATGAAAATAATGAATTAATCCCCACAATGACAGTAATAGGTTGGACGGTATGTATCGACTATAGGAAATTGAATGATGCTACTAGAAAAGATAATTTCCCCCTTCCCTTTATTGATCAAATGATTGAAAACTTGTTGGTCATGAATTTTATTGTTTTCTTGATGGTTATTTTGGTTATCACCAAATTCCCGTTGTTCCTGAAGACCAAGAGAAAACTACCTTTACATGCCCTTATGGAACATTTGCATTTAGGATAATGCCTTTTGGTTTGTGTAATGCCCCTGCTACTTTTCAAAGATGCATGATGTCTCTATTTTCGGATTTTATTGATGATTTTATGGAGATATTTATGGATGACTTCTCTGTTTTTGGATTTTCATTCGATGCATGCTTGCATAGTTTGTCTTTGGTGTTTAAAAGATGTTAAGAATCTAACATTATTCTTAATTGGAAAAAATGTCATTTTATGGTTAGGGAAGGAATTGTTTTAGGCCACAAAGTATTTTCTAAAGTTATTGAAGTGGATAGAGCTAAAATTGAATTAATTGAAAAAATTCCTCCTCCAAAATCGTTGAAAGAAGTTAGAGGTTTTTTGGGACATGCTTATTTAAATGCATTTAATTGTTTAAAAGAGAAATTGATCAAAGGTCAAATAGTTTTGGTCCCCATGTGGAATTTGCCTTTTAAGATCATGTGTGATTCAAGTGATGATACTTTAGGTGCAGTTTTAGGACAAAGAATAGACAAGAAATTTCATACTATTTATTATGCAAATAGAACCATGAATGATGCACAAAGAAATTATACAACTGAAAAGGAACTACTTGTTGTAATATTTGCTATTAAAAAATTTAGACCTTATTTGATCTTGTCTAAAGTGATTGTTTATACCGACCATTTTGCATTGAAGTATTTATTTTTTAAAAAATATGCAAAACCTAGGTTGATAAGATGGATTTTATTGTTGCAAGAATTTGACCTAGAAATCAAAGACAAGAAAGGCATCGAAAACATGGTAACTGATCACTTGTCTAGATTGGACGAGTAGTATGTGGAGAGTATGGATGAACACCCTTTGCATGATGAATTTCTAGATGAAAAATTATGTTTTGTGCATGATAATGATGAACCGTGGTATGCTGATTTTGCTAATTTTCTTGTAGGTGAACATTTGCCCCCTGACATTTTTTTTCATCAAAAGAATAAATTTTTATCTGATGTAAGGCACTATCTTTGAGAGGAACCATATCTATACAAGATTTGTGCAGATGGCATGGTGAGAAGATGCATACCAAAGGAAGAGGTGCGGAGTATACTTAGTTTTTGTCATGACAAAGAAGTAGGTGGACACTATGGACCATCCAAGACGGTAGCGAAGGTTTTACAAAGTGGATTTTATTGGCCTACATTATTCAAGGATGCTTATGCCTATGCAAATTCTTGTGATCGATGCCAACGAACAGGTAATATATCAAGGAAAAATGAAATACCCCTAAAAAATATTCTTATTTGTGATATTTTTTATGTTTGGGGCATTGATTTTATGGGTCCTTTTTCAAAATCTTTCAATAATGAGTATATACTTGTTGTTGTTGATATATGAGTAAATGGGTGGAAGCAATTGCATGTCCCACTAATGATGCTAAGGTTGCAATCAAATTCTTGAAAAAAAAAATATTTTTACTAGATTTGGTACACCAAGGGCTATCATTGGTGATGGAGGTACACTTCTGCAATAAATAGTTTGATAATTTATTAATTAAATATGGTATTACCCATAAGATTACTACCCCTATCATCCTCAAACTAGTGGACAAGTAAAAATTTCAAATAGGGAATTGAAAGGTATTTTTGAAAAGACTGTGAGTTTATCTAGGAAGGATTGGTCAATGAAATTACATGATGCACTTTGGGCCTATAGGACAGCTTTCAAAACACCCTTTGGAATGTCTCCTTATAGGTTGGTGTTTGGTAAGGCTTGTCACCTCCCCGTTGAATTAGAGCATAAAGCATATTGGGCAATTAAATTGCTTAACTTTGATTTGCAAGTTGTAGGTGAACAAAGAAATATGCAATTGAATGAACTTGAAGAATAGCGGCACCAAGCCTATAACAATTCTAGAATTTATAAAGAAAGAACCAAGGCATCGCATGATGCACACATTCATCCATCGATTCAGTTTTTTGTTAAGTTCTTGAATTTGCATTAACTCTTTTAGTTTTTATTCATTCAATTGATTCACGAGTTCAACTTAGGTTAGTTTAAAATTGATTTGGTACTGTGATCTAGTCTCTGTGGGATCAACATTTTTCTCATCATTGTATGCGCATTTGACTAAATACACTTGCCTGAATTAACTGTGCATAAATCACACAACACATTACATAATTATATGTAACATGTATCTATATATAATTGTATAAAGCATAAAGTATTCCCTTTATTTTATATTTATTAGTCAAAGTTGATTAATTTTTTTACATTTCCAAGTCATCTCCTTACTTAAAAATGGTCAAATGAACTCAAATTAAATCCAAAAATCTAATAGAATTGAAATTCAATCCAAGATCCCTAAATTTGATTGGATTACGAATTCATGGTTTTAATAATCAAACCAAACTCAAATGTGATTGGATCCGATCCAAATCCAACCCAAATTACAACCCTAATAAGTGAAGCCATCTCATTATTAATAGAAAGCAAATATAAGATGAAGAAAGGCAAGATAGGATAAAACAAGAAGCAACAAATAAGGAAGTGCTAGCCAAGAATATAAATCATCACCACCCAAGCCTTATCCCAACACTATGGAGCCGTCTACATGAATCTTGTTTCTTCATTCTATTCAATTCAATGTCATATCCAACATAATATATCTATACTTCTTTAAAAAGCACGAAATAGCCTTAGTAATATTTCTGAAATTTTTTGAGGTCAAAATTTATCCTTCCATATTTAAATTTATTGATAAAAAATGACGACAACAGGGTAATCAATTATTAATATTAAATGAGTTGAAATGATACAATTATAAGATATTCAATGCATTCAATTTCTTCTCATTAAAACCAACACTTAAGGTATTAATTTGCACTCACCTTCATTGAATCATATATTTAAGGCATCTTTATTTCTTCTCATCATTAAATTCTATTAATTGAATCATACATAATAAATTAATAATTCCAATAACATAAAAACATACTTTTAAAACCTACATGAAAAAAGTAGTGTTTTCATCTAGGCAGTGGTAAGAAATTAAACCATTTTGGGTCAAATGGGACAATCCATGTTGTCACATTTAAATAATAAAATTCAAAAATAGATAAAATGGAAAAATATAGAAATTAAAAAAAATCAAAAACATTTTTAACTTCATATATTCAACATATTAAATAATAATAAGTATGATAAATAAGAAATGATTTTATTAATGATGGAAATGGAATGTAAAATTTAAAACCAATTAGAAATAAAACTATTTTCCTATTCTCTCTCATTAAATCTCATATTAAGGTATACTCTCTTATTAAACCCACAAAATTAATTTTAATATTATGAAAATAAATATTTTGAAAAATAATTTGAAAATAAAACAATTTTCTTCCCTCCCAATGGTGGTAAGCAATTCAAATTCAACCATTTTGAGTCAAATGGGTTAATAAATAGTGTCATAATTAAATAATAAAAAATTAAAATATATAATACTAAAAATAAAAAGAGTTGGATATATCTAATATTGAATATTCATTATACTAAACAAAAATACGTATGAAATGTAAGAAGTAATTTTATTAATGATGAAAATAGAAAATATAAATAATAAATAAAAAAAATGGACACATATCTAACATTATATATTCATAAAAATAAATATTGGGTACATCTCTAATATAATACATTCATTATCAATGATGGAAATGTAAAATAAAATTTAGTGTCAACCTAGATATCAAATTATTTTCATTTTTGGGTTGTGGGTTAGTGGTTTGGGTCAAATGCATTAACCAATGATATGATAGTTAAATAATAAATCTTTAAAAAATAAAATATTATAAGTAAACAAAAGAATATATAAAAAATTATATATTAATTATGTCAAACAAAAATTAAGTATGATAAGTAAAAATTATTTATATGATATAAATGACATAAAATTTAAAAATAAAATCCAGAAGTAAAGCTATTTTATTATCTAGATGATGGGTCAATGGTCCGACTTTTCAAAAAAAAGCTCATGATGTTGTAATTGAATAATAAATATTTAAAAAAAGCTAGAACACAAACAATGAAAAAGTACAAAATTCTGTTGCATTTGGGAACTTTAATAATGTTATATATTCACCATAAAATAATAATAATAATTGTAATTTAGAATCTTCACATGCAATGCACATGAACATTTACTACAAGCATTTGAGTTTATTTTTAATCATATTCTTACTTTTGTTAGTTTTCATTTTTTATCTTAATTATGATATATCTTAAATTTAAGTAATTAATATGAAAAAAAATTCTCACGTGCAATGCACGTTCTTAATTACTAGTAAATAATGAAAAGGTAGGATAGAAATATATAAAATCTAAATGTATAATTCACTTGAATCCACTTACTGCCTTTAAAATAAAGAAAATTAAATAAATTACTCTTTGACTTGTTGATATATACTAAATTTATATAAATATAAAATGTTAATTTTATTAATAATTAACCTCATCTAAATGTATAATATATATATATATATATATATACAAAAATTTTTATATTATATAAATATAAAAAAATAATAATTAGATTCCAAAAAAAATGTAAGTTCTAAGATCCCAATCCAAAAAAGCAGATCGGTACTATCCATGGTACTACACAATTAGGGGTGTAGCAAATCCATCTTAGTAGGGGCATTGCCTGATTAGATATCTTCTTACATGTGAACCTACCCTTGACCCTTGCATATTGGATCAAAGAACAAATAATATGGAATTTCGGCTCCAAAACATTTCTCATTAATTAATCAAGGGAGTTTAACAAACAAATGAACATTCTTTTTCTTATTTTGTGGTTTCACTAAAACTACTTAAATATATTCCATGGTTTCTAAAAACTACTTTAGTATATCCTGTTGGATGTTGAATGGCTCCACTAGACGGGAGGATCATCTTTCCCAATTTCATTCTCACACGTTCAATCACATTTTAGAGATGTTAAAATTTTCTACTAAGAATTAGTTTGGAAAGAATATAAATATAAATATATACAAAATAATACAAAATCACATTTTATACTCCTTCCAAACTGAGCCTAAAAGAAGAGAGACAACTTTCCAGTTATGTGGTGTCGCAGCTGTTGATTCCTCAGGTTCAAGCAATAAGCTAGTGGGAAGAAAAACATTATAAAAGACACTAACCACCATTTGGCCCACCCTTGATGGATGCGACCTGCGACAAGTGAATTTTCTACTTTGTACGAAGCTAATGTCTACTGTTAGGGTGTTTCAACTTTCATGTTTGGCAAAAGAGGAACTGATTCCCAGAGGGAATCAGTAAATCACTGTTTTCTTAAGAAAAGCTACTTTAGCTGATCTGGCTTCCTTTTTTTTTTTCGAAAAAAAAAAGAAAAACGTACAGGTGTGTATGCACGTTATTGACACGGACGTTTATTAATCGCAATACAATTGCGTGGAAATGGCATGAGAAATTGCCCAGATTCCAGGAAGTTATCTCCCTCTCCGACGTGGATGTGCTAGGCACGCAATCGGTATGTCACACCTGTCCGGTGTGCTGAAGGTGTGTGCCTTCCAGCTCACCCACAAATTAGATTGGCTTTATCCACACTGACACACATGACACGGTAAATGTCGCACATTCACTGCATACTAACCTAGAGTATTTATTTAATAATTGTACCAAAAAACTGATCTAAATCATGTGTAGGGATGGCCACTACGGTTTGTAGTGGACACTTGGGTTCAAATCTCGCTGCCACCGCGGCTGGGAATCCATTGATTAAAAAACTGTGCTATTCTGACTTTTGAATAAATTATGATTTTTTAGACGGTAGTTGCTAGTTGAAATCAATGTGTTTTTTGGAGTGTAAACGGATCGTATTGGAATCGGATCAAATAATATCCGAATTCAAATTCAATTAAATATAAGAATATTTGATTTGATTCGAATTTAATTAATTAATTAGTTTAGGTAATTAATAAATATTTTATTTATATAAAATATATAAATATATAAATTATTTATATAATTTAATTATTATATATAGATTATATTAGATATTTAAAAAATTTATATATTATATAAGAATTAAATAATCGGTTGAATTCGGATATTTTATCGAATTGAATTAGGCCATATCTGAATTCGAATCCGATTAGCTATTCAGTATGAACAGGACATCCGAATTCGATTGATTAGATATTCGAATTATCCAAATCTGATTCGATTATGTCAAATCTCGAATTCGAAATCGAATTTTTGAATGCCATTGACACCCCTAGTGTTTTCTGATAGGCGCTTTCTTTTTGAGAAAATGGTGTTGTATTGGCATTATTGCTTTTTCTAAAAAAACAAATTTTCCTTTTTTTTTTTGCTGTGCATAAGTGTTTTTCAATGCCATTTTAGCAACAGTAATAAAAACTAGAAAACATCGAAAATGGCTTTTTCTCAAACCATATCTTTCACAATTTCTAAGGAGTGGTTTGAGAAAACGTTTTTCGAAAAAATGCATAACCAAGGTGACGTTTGGAACCGTGGCCGTTTTTCAAAAAAACGGTGCCACGTCGGATCCACATAGGTGTTTCAACAAACGCCCATGTATCTCATTGTTTGGTCTAGCCGATTATTAAAAAATCGGGCATGCCTCGAAAATTAGGACCCCACCGACGCATGAAACGCCAAATTTGGCATTTCATGCATCGATGAACCGTTTCCCCCAACAGTTGACTGATGTGTATCCTATGTGGTGCTTACCTGTCAGCACATACGTGAATATGGAGATGAAAATCACCTTACTAAACAGCCTAATGTTGCTCATTGCCTACGTGGCAAAAGCATTTTTTTTTTTTGTGAAAAGCAGGTCTGGGAAGCATGGGCATTTTTCCTTGAAGATCGGTCCCAAAAAGCGCCCACGCTTCCACACACCATGCAAATATCAAGCATTTTTTGATAAAGAAGATTTTATGTGTGGTGATTATATGGTGTTTTTTCTTTAAGAAATGGCATTGGTTCCAAGCACCTATTAGTGTTTTGTCGAATCCATTAGATGTAAAAAAAGGATGAGAAAGGGAATATCATTTCCTCTTAATAAAAAAACCTTCCATGAGTTGGGATCTCCATCTCCTCTAACAAAAATAGCCCCAAAAGTAGTGATAATTGGTTCGAACTGATAGGGAAGTAAATATTCTAACCAATAAAACGTAGGCCCAAGTAAGATAATTACACATTCAAAACCAATTATTTTTAAAAAACGATCCAGAGGCCAAACTGTTTTTGTTTCTAAGTCATGGGTCATTAGTTCAACCGGTCGGGTCAAATGGGTTAGATTGTGCCACATCAGCTATATGTGTGTGTATAGGTATGTATAAACATGTACTTTATCAATAAATAATATATAATTATATTCTACATATAATATATGTATTATTCTATATTTAATTTGTGTTTTTTAATTCTGTTTTAATTTTTTTATTTGTAAAAAATATTAAAAAATGTAATTTAAGGCCAAAAAGGGTTTCTTTGGCAAAAATAGTGGGGCAAGGCACCTCTTGGGATGCATAGATCACAGTTACCCAAAATAAAAGAAAAAAAGTGCACATCAATTGGACATCAAAGTGCAAAGCAATGACCTCTTGAAGTTTCTATACACATTTAGCATGCAACCTATGACCCGATCACTAAGTCAAATGGGTGAATGGTGATCAAGTCAACAATTTTTTACTATCGTTCAGGTTTTACTAAAACCAAACCTAGAATTTTGATTGGGTGACAATTCGAGCAATTCAACCAACCGGGTCAATGACAGGTTGAAAACACTGCTCAAAACTTGTAAAGTTTGTCTTTTTCTTTTTAAAATGATAAAATCTATGCTGCTGGAAGGGCATGATAATCAAAGGGCTTTGACCAATCAAATGAATCCAAATGTATTCCTTACGTAATGCTCCTCGCACCAACTTCGCATCAAATCCAGCCATGCATTGGGAACATACATGTCATTAGGAGTGACAACATTCGAGTTCTTCCATTGTGTGGCTGCAATGTGCTATCAGGTGGGCGTGAGGAGCACTTTGTGAGAAGTAGATCCAACCTCCAATCAAACCCCTATGTGAATTTTGGTAAGCGCCATTTGATTGGTTACCACTTTAATGATACAATCAAATAGTTACATGTTTTTCTCATTTTCTAGTATCATAGTGAAAAGGCCCCATTTGGTTTGCGGGAATAGGGGTTCGGAATCGGAATTGGAATGGACTATTCTGGTTCCAACTATTTGGTTGGGCGGAATCAGAATCCCATTCTCATTCCTTCTAGAATGGCATTCCCCCATTTGGGGGAATGGTCATTCCTTGCCCCTCCTTTGGGAATAATATCCCATTCTTGTTGATTTTAATTCCTATTCTCATTCCTGTCCGAATCAAACAGACTATGGAAATGAACCATTTTGATTCCGATTCCGGCTACGAAACAAACGAACCCTAAATAGTGTAAAATGTTTTCGTGAACATGTGGCAAGAAAGATTTATGTGTTTGTTTGGAGATAGAGGGAACAATATATGATGTTGGATATCGAGTCCAATGGTCCTAATTTGCCACATGGATATTCATTTTGACCATGATTGACGCTAATGTTTGGAATCAATTAGGGGTGTAAACCAATCGAATTTGAATCAAATTAGACAATATCCAAATTCGAATCCAATTAGAAAATTCGATATCCGATGGATATTGAAAATTAATATTTGAATTCGAATTCAACCAATTAATTATTTTAGATAATTAATAAATATTTTATTTGTATAAAAATATATAAATTATTTATATAATTTAATTATTGTATATAAATTATATAAATATTTAAATATTTATATATTATATATAAGAATTAAATAATCGGATGAATTCGAATATTTATCGAATCGAATCAAGCCATTTTCTTGAATTCTAAATCGAATTTTCGAATACCATTGACACCCTTGTAGAACCAATGCCATTTTGTTGAGAAGATGGTGATGCCTTGATATACTGTTTTGTCAAAAATGCATTCTTTGGACTATTGCGGATTGCTGCGGTGTTTTTCAATACCACATCAACATACTAGTATGGTAGCAATAACAAAAAGAGATAGAAAGAGAGAAAACATCAAGCCAATGTTTGGAACTAATGCCGTTTTATTAAAAAATAAATGACATCATTTTTTCCCGACCGTTGATCCTACACCTAGGAAATAGGAAATGTGTGATATAAGAAAATATCAATCTTGGTGTTTTATTCGTTTTTTTACTGTTATTAAGAATAATATAATAATGTCATGTTAAAAAAAAAAAAAAAAAACTTTGGGGCAGCAACCGACAACCGTCCGAAAAAAGAGAGAAAATGACATACAATACAATGCAGCAGCACTGTTTTTGAAATTTGTAAAGCATGGTGGTCTGTAAGTTATCATACATGATAATGATATGAAAAGAAGGATTTTGAAGCGTGACAGTGGAGGATGTAAGCGCCGTTTTTCATAAAATGGGCATCCCACCCAATTGGATTTGGGTTTGGGAGGGATCTCCGATTCTCCTCCCAATCTTTTCCACATCATCTCTATAAATTATAAATACTACGTACCCACATGTACTGATGATCATGTTGTGCTTTTAAGGGCGTGGATTTAGGTTAAGAAAGGAGAATAATCGGCGAGGATTTGGTCCTCACTCCTCGGCCGGTCAATGTCAATAATTCACACTATCATACAATACAATGTATGGCCACTTGAGGAGGGCCGTACGTCATTAAAAGTATTTGGTTGGCACTTGGGATGGACGGATTCATTCCGCATCCCAGTCCAGTCCCACGATGAGAAATTGAGACCTGATCAAACCAAACGACACGAATTCTATTGTGAAGGTCCCTTTCTTTCTTTCCTTCCTATTTCCTATTTCCTCTGATTATCGCCCGCCTATCACTTGAGGGCAGAGCTCCAGCTCAGCTGGAGATGGTTACGACTTACGAATCACCCCATTCCCCAACCAACAGAATCTACTTAACTAGGTCTGGAGCCGAGTCCCGTCAGTCCAGTGGGCGCTCTCTCTCTCTCCCTCTCCCTCTCCCTTTCCGTTTCCGCACAGGCACAGCACAGCCTGGCGCCTCTCAAGATTCCGTGTTCGCGTGCCATCCGCATGTCCACTCCACACTTCCCAATTCTCCCTCCCTACTCCCTTATTATAAGTCAGCCCCCTTCTCATTCCTTTTGTGGCACTTCCAAACTTTCTAGTTCTCTCTTTCCTAACTCCTAACTCACGAGATCACGACTATACCTTTCTCTACACTCCAACTGAAATAACTTCCTCCTTCCTCGTCAACCTACACCCCACTTCGCAATGGATTTCCTCAGTCAATACTCCAACTCGTATCCTTTTCTCTCAGATTTCCCGTCCGCCTCTTCCCCAATGTCCGATTCCAGCAGTCATCCAGCTACTCACTCCGACGAAGAGATCATGCTGGCATCCAGCCATCCCAAGAAGCGCGCCGGTCGGAAGAAGTTCCGGGAGACTCGGCATCCGGTTTACAGGGGCGTCAGGCGACGGAATTCCAATAGGTGGGTCTGCGAGGTCAGGGAGCCCAACAAGAAGTCGCGGATATGGCTCGGCACGTTCCCCACTGCGGAAATGGCTGCACGCGCTCATGATGTAGCCGCTTTGGCACTCAGGGGACGATCCGCTTGTCTCAACTTCGCTGACTCTGCTTGGCGCTTGCCCGTTCCTGTCTCCACCGATGCCAAGGACATTCAGAAAGCCGCGGCTGAGGCTGCAGAAGCATTCCGCCCTCCTCAGGACTCCGATACCATGTCCAACGAAGACGTCAAGGCTGACAACACGGCCCCCATGTCAATGTCGCCGGAACCGGATAATGAAGAAATGTACGTGGACGAGGAAGCAATTTTCGGAATGCCGGGATTGCTCGCCAACATGGCAGAAGGGTTGCTACTCTCCCCACCTCACTGTTCGCAACAACAATGGGATGACGTGGAAAGCGATGCTGACGTGTCTCTGTGGAGTTACTCCATCTGATCCTCTCTCTGCACTCTGTATCCTTCTTATTAGTCCTTTCCCGTACTTTTTAGCGTTTGAGGATGAACCCCTTTTTTTATTTTTTTCTAACTGGGGGTCAGGTCTCAAGGTTAGGCTTGCTTTTTGTCTTTCTTTTAGGGGTTCGCTTGGTAGGTTGAAGGCAGAAATCTATGTCTACTCTCTACTCTCTACTGTATGTATGACAATGTACCTTACTGTATGTATGGAATATGGAATACCAAAAGGCTTTCGAAAAGAAACTTCCTGTCATTCTCTTCTAAATCAAATAATCCGAGCTTCTGCTGGCAGCTTCAAGAATCAAAGGTGCATCAGTATCCGTATGACCTATTGGCTACAGCTGCTCCTCCAGTCCTTGAATAACATATTCGAGGAGATTGAACTATATATTCTACTCAAAGCAAAACTTGATTTTGGAAGCAGATTTAATTTACATACTTTATTGCTTCCCCGCTTAACATTCTTAGTTACATACGGAAAAACAGAATTGGTTAAGTAGTAGTAGTAGTAGTAATGGGTCCAGGGAAGAACAGCAATAAAACAAGGCAACGCCCAGCAGACTTGGATAATTATGGACTTGCTTTGGAAATTCCTTCTTATTTCTTCTCAGAATTCTTGGTTGAATCACCCATCGGCTTCACCTCAGCTAGTACTTTTAGTGAACAGTAAAAGTCAGTAATCCTGAACAGGGCACCATTAGATTTGGGAGATTCTGACTTCAGTTGTTTCATCAGACCTCAAGCAGTAATTCTTTCTCCTTGGCTTCAATTGTTTGATTTCCTACAGAAGAAATGCAAGAATACTTTACTGCTATGAACAGCCCATCAATACTGGCAGAAAATGCCATAAGGGCCTAAATATTGCCAAACTTCTACATTATAATACCACTTGGAATATGTAGAATGATGATAATCAATTGAAACAGAAGAAAAGCTTTCACTGATGTCTCTTCCTATAATTTTCTGAAGCCACAAGATAAAGCAAGTGTTGCCAAATAACCAGTTGAGATTTCAACCTGGCTAAAAGAATGTAATAGATTGAAACATATATTTAAAAGATGTGTGACGTCAAACGGTTTGTTAGTTGTGAAAACTATAAAAAGAGAAGTACCTACAAGGAGAGAAGTTTTGAGATAAACAGTGGTATAACGCATACATTAGATGGTGATGTTCTTCTACTCTCAAAATTCTTGGGCCATAGGTAAGACAAATTGACCAACTATTTTTTTATCAGTAATGATGACCAAAGTTCCTTATTAAAAAAGCAGAAAGACAGTAATAATATACTAAACCTTCCTACTCTGAAGTCAATAGGAAGGACCAGAAATAAAACTTTTCTGAAATCTCAAACAGCCCCAAAAGGGTTGAAAATGCATCTAATTGTTCTTTATGAGAATCACAGTTGGTTGAGCCATGTAGAAGAATGGCTAGCGATTTTATATCTTACTGGCTCTGTCTTCTTTTTACTTTTCTAATTTATAATTAGCTAGATAAACAAACTACGGTATTCAATGTCAAATTCAGAAAGGTCAAGTTACTGTTAAAGATGAGTTATTTTAAGCTATCAATTTCCAAATTCAGTTACAAGATTATCTTATTCAGAATAACTGCAACAAAGAATCACGAATAGACAAAAATCACCAATTTCCAAATTCAGTTGCGGGAAGATGAAGCATATTTTTTTTCCCGCAAAAATGCCTCGAACTTTTTAGGAAATGGTGCATAAAGAAACTCAATACTTTCATCTGTCAAAACAAATACCAGCATCCTCATCAACAAGAATCTGGGGAACATCAAGCTTATCCAGTAGATCACCAGATTCACCCACTCTATTGAATTATCCTTGCAAACCAACCTGTTCTGCTGGGGTGGTATGGATAGCATCCCCCACACCAAGGACAGCTTCTTCCACTTAAACACATAAAGGTGGTGCACAAATGTTACCCTCAGACATTGAACAGAATTGACTCATATTGTCCATATAACAACATACCTTCAGTTGGGATTTAATCCATCTCTCTTGAGAATATATTAGACAACAAGAACATCTGTCATATGTAAGATAAGTCCTACTGTTGATGATAACATAAGATGTCATCCAGTGTTTTAGTCCATGGATTTTTTTTGTTTTTTTTGACATGTTAGAAGTAGATTAAGAATTTGATATACAAACTATGTCAGAATCCACATATACACACAAATATACAAACAGAGAGATGATCTTGACAGTTTATATCACATGAACTCTCAAATGCCTAAGAGGTAAAAGAATACAAACAAATAGTAAGCTGGCATAGAAGAAAAACACTTGATAAAGGAGCATCAAAATTGTTACCATTATTTGACATTTTGGTATATCTACATCAAATCTTTAGGTATGAAATGTTGCATAGTTAAGGAATTCCATGGGGGCACTTTAAGAACTTGTTAGCATTTTCTGAAATAAACTAGGCGAGCTGTACAACCTGCCTCAAACAAAACAGAGAGATAAACCTCATTTCTCACAGGAATGTGGCTCCCAAGTTTTTCCTAATTTTATATGAATTCAAGTGATAAGGTTATTTTGTATGGCTTTTAGGCTTTACTACCATTTTAACTTGAGGAAGTCTTCATTGATGTAACTTGAAGATGTCTTAAAACACTAGAACATAAAATCATCTTGTAATTCTTGGGATCAACTACATATGAAATCCAATCAATTTTTACCTCACCGTCTCACTTCCCGTCCTTCCTTTCTCATACTATTACCTTTTCTCTTCAGGTTTTATTAGGATTGTAGGTGCAAATATTGAAGAAACCTTTACTGGGATTTAGAAAAGTTGGAACAGAGCCAGAAGAAGAATAAAAGGATTCATTTAATAAAATCGGTTGAATTGGGATTCATTTAGTAGGGCACCTACTTTCTGTCCCCACAACGACTGAGCCTAACTACTCTTTTCAGGTTCAGGGCCAGCCAGAAGCCTTCAATTCCCATAGGAACAGATGCAAGTGTCATTGTAGGCTGCTTATGCACTTCTCTTGTCTGATGCAAACATCCCTATCTTGGATGCAGCTAGCTGAAAGAATCACATTGCTAACCATAAGATATTCATAATCTAACTTGAGAACTGTTGACGTTTGGTGT
Source organism: Nelumbo nucifera (assembly GCF_055504915.1). Classification (NCBI taxonomy): domain Eukaryota; kingdom Viridiplantae; phylum Streptophyta; class Magnoliopsida; order Proteales; family Nelumbonaceae; genus Nelumbo; species Nelumbo nucifera. The sequence continues at coordinate 188,891,796 of NC_142649.1, forward strand.
GGCTAAGGAATTCAACAGTCACAATAACTGTTGTTTTTTGGTATAACTGCTGAGACTCAACAGTCACAATTACTCTACTAAAACTGCTCTATTTATTTCGACTCCTCTAATTCTACCCCTCCATTTTTTTCGCCAGAAATTTAGGGACCATGTTCCCTATTTTCTTCTATAAAAGGGGAGCTTTCGGGGAGTAGGATCAGGATGGAGAGTAAGCATTAGAAAGCTGAAAGGGAGCTTCCTACTATGTTTGGTATCATTTTTCTTCTTCACTGCTGCCATTAAGGATTCTTTCATACCAGATCAAAGCAGTCATCTATGCTATGGAGTGCTTCAAGGCTTTGTTAAAGACATTTTGGCACTAGTAAAGTTGCCAGTTTGTAATACTCTCATCAAGGATATGAATAAACAAGTTTTTCTTTCCTCTCCCGTGGATGTAGGTCTCTTTGACCAAACCACGTAAATCTGGTGCCATCTTTACCTTTCTTTTGCTCTTATTATTTGCATTATAATTCACATATTTCTCAATTATTTTCTTGTTTGCCATACTACTTAATCGGTAATTCAGAGTTTAATCCTAACAAGGACAAAACCTGGATGCCTAATTTCCCACAAAATAATAGCCAAGTGATGAAAAATAGGTGCATCTGTGGTTGATAGGAGACTCCGGACTGATTAGTAAATGCTAAATGACTACTATGAGTTTATGGAGAAGAGTTAGTTAAAATCAACTTAAATTTTATGAAGAAGAGAAGGAAATCAACTAAAATTGCATAAACCAATGCAGTTAAATAAGTAATAGAGAAGGATTGCCGGAAAACGTATTTCATTGAGAATAATGACACATGGAACTTGCAACAAAAATTTGTTGTTCAATCAGAGATATACCAATGAAACTCACATGCTCATTGCTTAAATTCACTCTGAACAGCCTAATTGCTTTTAAAATCCAGTTCCATGCATAACTTTTGTCAGGCTTTGATTTACCAATTTTCATACCTCTCTCTCTCTCTCTCTCTCTCTATATATATATATATGGATCCTGTCATCCAAACCCAAACCCCATAAAATGCTTTTAGTGGTCGGTGGCTATCAACTTAAATGTCATCAAACCCCAGGAAACTAACAAATGACACAAGATCTAAGACCATGTTTGGGAGTGCTTAAAAATAAGTGCTTATTTGGGTCATTAAGCACTTATTGATATTTGGAAAAAAAGCCTGAAATAAGTGATTATTTTAAAAATAAGGGCTTATTTTTTAACCCAAATTTCCAGCTTTTTTAAGTGTTTATACAGTAAGCACTTATTCAATTTTTTTTCTTCCAAAATTATCCCTAAATGAAATTTAAAAGACCACTTATAAAAGTATCCCTAGTTGAATTTTATGAAAGCACTTTTACGAAAGTACTTTTATAGGGTACTTTCTTAAAAATTAGCTTCATAAAAGTACTTTCATAAAAGTATTTTTATAAAAGTAATTTAACAAAAGTACTTTCAAAGGGTTTATTTTGAAAATTTGAAAGAAAATGAAGGATAAAATATTCACAAATGCTTATTTAAGTGCTTATTAGAGAAAATGACTACCAAACACCCATTATAAAATAAGTGCTTATGCACTTGAAATAGTTGGGTGCCAAATGCAAATAAGTGTTTATTCTAATAAGTAATTATTTTTAAACACTTATTTTTAACTTAAGCACTCCCAAACATAACCTAACACCAGAGAAAGAAAGGGAAAGATTAGAGTTGGGACATCCAGCCTTCGACCTGCTCGATAAATCAATGCCGAAAGGACGAACGAATCACCCCATCCTCGCCCATGACTTCACAAGAAATGGAACTTCGCCGACCACGTATCCTTTCTCAGTGAGAGGAGAACACATTACTCCCTCGAGCAAAATAGTGCAGAGCACCGCTCAAAGAGAGTTCAGTGAACGAAAAACACTGAAGAAGAAGGAGATTGATTTAATGGTCGAATGCCCTTGTTTATTGATAGGTTTCACTTTATATAGGCTCATGGCCGTTACAATGGATCTTTGGAGGATTGATTGACTATCATTAGAATCAATGATCATAACGGTAATGATTTGTAATGATTGTATGGCATGGCCACGTCAGCACAGAAATGGTTATACTGGGCTGCAATGGTTGGATACTTCTGGGCTGGGCTTTGAAGAGAGCTGGCTGGTATGACAGGCCCAATAAATAAATCAAAAGGTCTGTAACATTCCCCCCTCCTTAAAAACGGCCTTGTCCTCTCGAAGGCCCATTGGTGGAACTTACAAGTCAAATTGCTCCAACAACGTCCTTGATTGTGATATTTCAAGTGTTGCTGTTGCATGACACCGCCTATATGCGTATGTGACAATTAGCTCATCAAAAGCAAACTCATTGGAAGCCCTAGCAGAAGACGTTCCTTCAGTTGGAACCACAAAGTCATAATAACCCAGACGCCCTATACTTGAGACTAGAGTTGCTTGCATCCTCAAATATGATTTCATGGTTTGGTAGTGTTGTTTGGCCTCCAATTTGTTTCTGTTGTAAACCAAATTCAACATGTTGAGTGACAGTCTCCTTGATATTAACACACGGCTTCCCTATAATTACATCACCTTTGTACTCCCTTTGGATTTGTTCCACATAAAGGCCAAAATGCAGCTTTCCCATTCTATTGGCAATAGCTGATGGTGAGCGATGTGAAATAGATTAGGTTGGGAACTAGGATTTGTCCAAAAACCAATTGCAACAATGCTGCCACAAATAACATATTGTCAAACTTGCCAAAATAGTTAATGGCATTGCATTTAGTAAAAGGGAAACATGATTGAACCTTTAACCTGGCCATGTTCTCCATATATGCTATTAACCCGTATAGATTGACCATTGACACTTGCACAGTCAAAACACAATTTTAGAACATAATCTGCCAAGCTTCTACAATTCTTCAGTATTATATTCATATATCAAGTAGATGAAAGTAAAACCATGTGGCACAACCCCCTTATCTGATCTCATCCTCAAGTAGAATGTTGGCACCTTATTTGATCGAGCCAAATGACAGAACCCACAAAAACCCAAATTCCATGTTGACAAACTTCTTTCAAGAAATAAATTTATCAAACAACCACATATCGGTGTTAAGACATGAAGCTTGCATGTATCATCGACCACCCAATGTGGACTCTATAAACAAGTTTATTCAATTGAGTCCAGGTAAAAACCACTTTGCAGCAATGAACCTGAAGGCCTTCTCGGTCGGTAGAACCCATAATCAATGCAATTACCCAAAACATGTGGGTGAGCTTTCTCTAGGGCCTCGAGAAACCACTTCATTGAAGAGATCCAGGGCCTACTCCCATGCAGACTTGTTGAGTGGGGGAAGAGAGTGTGAAACCTTGGAATTAATGTAAACTGTTATAGAGTGACAGCTAACAAGTTGATTTTGTTGCAGAGTTTTCCCTACTAGACTAATAAATTCCCCTATCTCGTTCTGGGGAACATTAACAAAACTTGAAATGACCTGGAATGTTGTGGGTACGTACCTGGGTTTCCATGCTAGCCGGCCTGAACTAGAGTTGTAATTACAAGTGGTTCAACACTACAATTCCTTGAACAGGTGGCAGAAGATCAGTCACCCAAGGGTGGGAATGCATGATTTGAAATGCATGCCGTTGTAACCACAACGGTGTCTCTTGGCTCTGTTGAGCTCAAAGGTGCCAATGACGATGAAGAAGAGGAAATGTAGTCTAGAGCTCTCTTTAGTTCAATGAGGTGGTTCGTGACTTCAGATCTGGGGTTGATGTGACTAGCTTGCAAATGCAACGATACCATGGATAGTCCAAGGTTGACTGCTATTTCTAAAAATACCAATAGGAACCTCATCTGACACAAGGTCTGTTTTCGTGAACTCCAACCATTACATCATCACTAACTGATTTGAGTGCTTGAGACCTTGTTGAAGTAATGGATTTGGGATGGTTCAAATTAAGGTTCTGGACTGGCTCCGAAGCTGCTGAACTGAGGATCGATGAAAGAAATGGGTTGGGAATAATAATATTGGAATTTCGGGGAGGTGAGGCAAAGAGGAAACTATTCAATATGGGACTCAGTTTGGCATTATGGCTTGATAGGGAGAAGAAGGGGAGTGTGACAATGAAAGGGGAGACTTGGCTTCTAACACTAGAACCCAAGAAGAGAATGTTGGTGGAGGTACTAGCGGTGGCTACTGGCTAGAATGATGCATGGTCATTGCTACTGTTGTGACAATGCTGGTTGGGTTGGGGAAGACGTACGTGAGCTATAGAGACCCTGTTCTAATGGTGGTTTTAATGCCGGCTTTAATGGTGATCTTGGTGGAGGCTTGCCTTGGGAGGGGATGGGAATGGGATGATTCCTTGGGGGTTATTTCTCGATGACGTTTTCCTTTCTTTTTTCGATCTAGTGAAGGAAAAAGAGGAGAATCTAATTAGGTTATTAGAAAGGTCAATGGCAGGCTGATATGGATTGGTGTGGGAGAGACTCGAGAAAATGGGGAACGATGGCTAGGGTGTAAATGTAATGTTTGTATGGCCACGTCAGCACAGAAACAGTTATAATGGGCTGTAATGGTTGGATCTTGGATACTTCTGGACTGGGCTTTGAAGAGAGCTGGCTGGTATGATAGGGCCAATAAATAAATAAATTCAAAGGTCTGTACAGTAATCACACAAACATTGGTGCTTTATTTTCCTTGCAATTCCACAAACCAAAGAGGAGAATTGCAAAATGGCAAAGGTACAAACCTAGCTCGGAGAAGATCAACGATTCATGGACCTGGGTCGTCCCTTAGTTGGGGCGCCTTATGTAATCTAATGGGCTTTAACCCAAGTAAAACCTAGTGCGTTTCTTTCATGAGAAATGAAGACACGATGTCATTGGCCCAACTTACTTGATGCATTTCTATATATCTAATATGAATGCAAATGCAATTCATCATGTCTAATAGAGAAAATATCTGCATCTATCTATAGCTTAAGTCCCCGTTTGGGAGGGCTTCGGCCTTTGAGTTGAGCTGCTACAAATAGAGGTGTAAAGTGGGCTATGCCGGGTCGGCCCGCGGGCCATCATGGGCTGTGCCGCCCTCCCCGGTGAAAATTTTGGGGGTCGGCTGGCTCGTGGGCCGAGCCTTGGGCCAGGTTGGTCTGTGCATCAGGTCAAAGCTATTTATTTAAAAAAAAAAAAAAATTGACAAAAAACTTAAAATTTTAATTATATATAAATTTTGTGTATAAAATTGCTTATATATGCAATAATTAAATAAATTAGTATAATAAAATAAAAAAAATATATATTTATTTTATTAATATATTATATACTATCTATTATTATATAATTATAATTTATATAATATTATATAACTATATAATATATATATATATATATATATATATATATATATGAATCGTGCCGTATCAACCCGTGGAATTAAAACCCTAGGCCCAACACGGCCCGCATGGTCGTGCCGGGCTGCGGCGATACGCCCGGTTTACACCTCTAGCTACAGATAAGTCTAAGTCGCTTATGTTGAGAATCTGTGCTCCAGTTAATCAATCATCGCTCAACTGGTGTTCCAAACGTTGATATGGGCGTTTTTGGAATTTCACCAAACATAAGTTAAGTTGTGGGCTTTGTTTATGGAGCTTACCTCGGAACGCCAGAATCCACACTGCCCGAAAGCCCTTTCAAATGGGCTCTTAATTTATTTCTTAGATGGTCTCATGGGCAATCCAATTACCCAAATGAACCTGTGCAGGCTACTTCTGATGACGCTCTTCCATTTGATGAATGGTCACGCACTTTAGTTTTGCGCGTTGTCACTGATCGTCCTGTAAAAGTTGCAGGGTTGACGGAAATGATTTCAACATCCTGGAAAGCTTCCGATTCCCCTTTGCTTGATTTTGGACCAAATTCTTATCTTCTGAAGTTCCAGACAAGTTTTGATAGGGACCAAGTTATTGAAAAGGGGCCTTGGCTTTTTGACAATGACTTACTTGTTTTACAAAAAGGGGATGCACATACTACTCCGGATGCTTATGCTCTGCAACATGTCGAGTTTTTTGTTCATCTTATCGGTTTTCCCACTGCCTACCTGACGTCTAATGCAGTCAAACGCATTATTTTCACTCTGGGTAAACCTATTGAACCCTCTGCGAAAGAAGTGAAAAATTGGAGCCGATATGCTCGTATAAAGGTGAGCGTCGATATCACTAAACCACTGCGCCAGGAGATCCCTTATACTCTTCTGAATGGTGATACCATTAACATCCGCGTTCAATATGAACGCCTCCCACGTTTTTGTACTTTTTGTGGATTGTTTGGTCATGAAGTCTTGGCATGTCGTTCTAAGCATCGTCTCCTGGACGCACTCGGCCGCTGTTCTTCTCCAAATGCTCAAGAAGTGATTAGATCTAGACAGGTGGATCATATTACAATGGACATTTGCGTCCCACAATCCTCCCGATCTCCTAAAATTCATCGAGTGTCTATTCATGATGCTCCCTCGCCTGTTCCTAATGATGTTCACCCTTCCTCCCCTGCACCGATTATCGCCCCTGATACCTCATCGTCGCCAACTTTCATGACTCCGACGCCGGAAACTGTCTCAGAGGAAGTGACCCGTGTTTCACGTTTGGAAGGCGGGGTAACTACCGATTATGTCGGTTGTTTACTCGCCAAATCAGGTAACTGCTCAAAACCGCTTCCTCAATCTGATGTCAGTTGCTTACCTATCTATACACATTCTAATCTCATTGTCACTCCCTCTATCACTCCGGTGATATCTTCAACGCGCTTATTGGAATCTCCATCATTACCTTCTGTGGCACACCGGTTTTCGTCATCCATGGAGCTTTCATCCTCTCCTCCGAATTCGCACCAGTTATCAACCTCTGGGTGCTCTCTAGCAATGGATACATTATTTCCATCCCATGTGGACGGCAGGACCGCTAGTGTTCCTGCCAAATCAGGCAAGTTAAACCTTATTGTCTCCTCTCCGTCATCAACTTTGCCAATGGCTTCCTGTACGAATAATATACTTCCTGTTGGATCTTTGAGTCCATCTACTTCAAGGATTCTAACTGATGATGTGGACATGATTCCGATTGATCAACCCTCCCGTAAGCGTGATCGTGAAAGGTCTGTTACCATCCCTCGGACGGGTGCTCCTAGACTTAAACGACAAGCTCGTGATGGTGGGAATACATTTCCAATTACATCTTCAAAGACAGCTGTGGATGTAGGGCTCATACTGCCCCACCCGGATTTATGAAGCTGATTAGTTGGAACTGTCAGGGTGGCGAGACTCGCCTGACAGTTCCATATCTCACTAGACTCCTGCAACAACATCGGCTTGATATTTTCTTCACTTCTGAAACAAAAACTCCCACCACTAAATCTCACAAGTTGCTACGACATCTGCATGATTATTTCATTGAAATTGTGCCTGCTATAGGACGCTGAGGTGGTGTTTGGTTCGGATGGCATAAGACTGTTTCTCTCAGCTTTCAGAAGATTACTGATAATGCAATTTATTGGGACTTACTGTGCTATTACGTCCACCCTTCAGCGCAAGGCCGTAGAAGCTTCTTTGATGAATTACAGGACCATAAAGAACAAACAACTACACCCTGGGTAATTTGTGGGGATCTTAACATGATCACTACTGACCTTGAAAATTTTGGTGGTCATTCTGTCACCAATAGAGAAACTTCACTACTAACAGAAATTATACTGTTGTGGCCTTCTGGATTTGGGCTTTTCAGGCCCTGCCTTTACTTGGTGTAATCGCAGATCATCAGATCAAATTATATGCAAGAGATTGGACCGCTTTCTTGCTACTGCAGACTGGGTTCTCAAATTTCCACGTGCTCATGTCCAACATTTGACATCTCTCTGTAGTGATCATAATCCTATCATACTAACAACTCAACGTTCCTGGAAAATAAGAAGGAACTACTACAAGTGTGAAGAATCCTGGTTTTCTGAACCTCCGCTTTATGATGTACTCTCAAATGCTTGGCACAACTCCCATGGCAATTTGCTATCCAAATTGCATTGTACATTCATTCACTGAATTCTGCAAATGGGGCCAATCCCTTCATGGTAATTTTAAGACAATCATTGCCGACTTGGAAAAACAGCTGCTAGTTGTTCAATCTTCTCACCCAGATGCTGGACTGATAGCTCGAAAAAAATAGCTACGAACTGAACTTGAACAATGGCTTTCTCGTGTAGAACTTTACTGGAAACAACGAGCACGAATTGAATGGTCCACCCAAGGTGATCGGTGTACTCGATTTTTCCATATTGCAGCTAGCAACCGCCATCGAAGAAATCACATTGCTTGTCTGCGAAAACCAAATGGTTCTTGGACGACCCGTGCACGTGAAATCTCATCATTACTAAGCTCTTACTATCAAGATTTATTTCAGCCATCTACACCTGATCTCTGTAATTTTCATTTGCCTCAAATGGCTTACACTATCTCTGATTTCACAAACACCATGCTCATGCAAATCCCCGAGGAAACTGAGATCCATGATGTTCTATTTAGTATGGGCCCATGGAAAGCCCCGGGTCCGGATGGTATGCATGCTGTGTTTTTACAACAGGGTTGGCCGTTATTCAGAGCAGAAGTTACAGCTTGGGTACAACACATTTTTCAACATCCCCAAGATATTGCTGTTGTCAATTCTACTAACTTATGTTTGACACCAAAAGTGGACAATGTAGAAACTGCTAAAGATTTCGGGCCCATTGGAATATGCAATGTGTAATATAAATTAATAGCAAAATAAATAGATCTTTCCAAGGCTTACGACAGAATTGAATGGCCTTTCTTAATATCATCCTTCATCATCTAGGTTTTTCCTCTACTTTTTGTGATCTAATCTATTTCTGTATTTCCACCAGTCAACTTCTTTTAGGCCTTCTCGGGGTTTACGACAGGGTTGCCCATTCTCCCCATACTTATTGTGTATGGAGGTCCTTTCTAGATTACTTGAGCAAAACATCCAACATGGCACACCGCATGGTTTCCGCTTTGGAAACTCGGGAGTTCGTCTATCTCACCTTTTATTTGCTGATGATCTGTTATTGTTTGGTCATTGTACACGTACTAAAATTACGACTATTCTTCATCTTTCAAAATGGGCCTTCAAGATGGTATTTTTCCCTTTCTTTTATATTTTAAAACACAGTTTCACATTCTTAAATCAAAAAATTTATTCAAATGGACATAATCACATAACTAATTTTAAGTTTAATATTAGGTCGGGTCGGGCCGGGCTCGGGCCGTGCTATTTTGACAAAACCCGAGCCCGGCTCGAATTTATTGCGGGCCGGGCTTTTTGGCCCGAATTTAAGCCCGCGGGCCTATAAGTATGTTCAAGCCCGTCCGGGGATCGGGCCGGGCCAGGCCGGCCCATCGGGCCACCCGGCCAATGAACAAGTCTACCCACGAGTGCGAACTTAATTGGCCAATCATTGGGTTGTGAATATTATGAACCGTACAGATAAAATATCTTAGAGGCCCACTATTCTTGGGTAGATCAAAAACTGCTGAATGGAATTATTTGGTTGATATATTGAAGTCCAAACTTAGTTCTTGGAAGAAACACACTTTGAGCCATGTAGGTCGCACAACTTTAATCAAATCCACTCTACAACTCATACCTTAGTACATCATGCATCTCTTACCTAAAGCGATTTGTACTGATCTTAATAATATTTGTAGGACTTTTTGGTGGACTGATTCAGATAAGCATGGTCTTCATATGCGTTCTTGGGATACATTCTTGAGATCAAAAGATGAGGGAGGACTTGGACTCCGTGATGCATCAGCTCTTAATGAAGTCCTGATTCTCAAACTTGGTTGGCGTTTCTTTTCCAACCCATCAGTTCTTTGGGTGAAGGTGTTAAGGGCAAAATATATCAGGACTAAAAATTTCTGGTACGTACCACTATTACCCTCTGGATCATACATTTGGCAAGGCATTTTAAAGCTGAGAGATATCTTGCGCCAAGGTTGTCATTGGCTTATTGGGGATGGGTGGACTATTGATGCATTGCATGACCCTTGGCTACCAAATGGGGTTATTCCCTCTCTATGGCTCCCACACCAAGCCACAACATCAAAGTTGCAGAGTTTATTGAGCACTCCTCTTTGACTTGGCATAATAATCGAATTGCAGCCTCCTTTGATTCACCTACTATTCAATCTATTGTCTCCATTTGACTTCCTTTACAGACTGACACAATGCCAAACAAACTAGTTTGGAAGCTGACACCTCATGGATGCTATGCTACAGCAGAAGGTTACAAACTTCTAACCTCTATGCATCCCACTTCTTCAAGACAGCAATTTCTGGCTTCTAAAATTACTTGGCGTCAATTTTGGAGCCTCAAGAATGTTAGACCTAAATTACTCCTCTTCACTTGGAGGTTGTTCCAAAATGCTCTGCCCACCAGAAGTAAACTCCACAAAATTCTTCATTTCTGTAATGACATATGTCATTTTTGTGAATCGGCTACAAAGATAATGGATCAATTATTTTTGCATTGCCAATTTTCTAGATTGGTTTGGTTTGGTTCCTCTATGAGCTTTAGGCCTAATTCATACCCGGCGAGAAGCTTATCAGAATGGATTGCTGAATGGATTTTTCTTGATTTGAGTAACGGTCAATCTTATGGTTTGACTTGTGGTCAATACTTCAATATCCTTTGGCACATTTGGCTTGCTCGGAATGCCCTCATATTCAATCATCAACACCAATACCCAGAATTCATTATAGAAGAGGCTTGAGTGGATTGGCAGTTGCATTTTGATGTTATTCATCACTCTTTAGTGGTACCTAATGAGAATGTTTCTTCGGCCCCAACTACAGTGATCCATTGGCTTCCACCACCAAGAGGTAGTGTCAAAATCAATTTCGATGGTGCCATTGCTACTGATAAATCTGGCATTGGTATTATTATTCAAGATGATAATGGATCATTTCTTTTTGCACGCGCTATTCCAATAGCACATCAACCTGCACTCTTCAGTGAAGCCTTAGCTCTTTTGGAAAGTTTTCGTGTTGCTTCTTCTCTTGGTATTTCTTCTGCTATACTTGAAGGTGATGCACAACTCTTAATTAATCTCTTGTTGGAGGATACCCTTACACCTCCATGGAGTATCTACACTCTGCTTATGGATTGCAAGAGATTCCTATCCCACCTTCAAGACAATTCAGTTACTTTTTGCTCCACGGATTTGTAATCGGGTTGCCCATAAACTCGCTAAACATGCATTGCCTTGTTTGGAATCTGATGTAACTAAGTAATTGTTGATTGGATCAGCCTTCGGGCATTTTCGAAAAATTACCAAAATGTGCAACGACACTTCTCACTTCTATAATTTGGCCATCTAATTCTGTTCCAACACAACTGGGTTTCAAGTTTCAACCACAGAAACAAAAAAGATGGATTGAAAAAAAAATAAAGGATCTTTTGTGGGGTGTGCAACATTTTTGGAGAATCTTTTCTTTTCATTTTGTCTCAATTGTTGGGGAATCAACAATAAATAATTTCTTTCAAGATCTGCTTGAATTGCTCAAACAACATGGAAGAAGACCTCACCTTTCAATCTGTAAATTAAGCATAACTGATAACAAATAAATATTTAATACTCTTGCAGTCTCTCTCCACTCCAATTACTATACTTATTCATTAGTTAGTTTTGATGGTGTGCGATTTGGATACTCCTAACTGGAAGATGATCTGAACACTAGTTGCATGGCGAGGTAGACCAAGATGCAAGATAATAGATCAGAGAACCCAGGGTGGCTAACCCGGCAAGGTCACTTCAATGCTTAAGTCAGTACTATATTATGGATGCGAGTTGAATACTTGAATGCTAGAGTGCTAGTGAGCAAATAATCGCACGTACCTTTGCCTTGGGGTTCGATGTCCTTATATAGTGGAGTAGTCGTGGATCTTACGAAAAAGCTTCGGGATCTCCGGGATGCGTAGGTAAGATATGTTCCGCTTTTTAAGGAGAGCAATGTGTCAGTTGATAAGGTTTATCACTTTCCTCGGATTCGGGCGGAGTGAGTATGAGTCTTGTCGTGATCTTGAGAAATTCGGGGTCCGTTGGGGAGGCTTCTGGAGTCAAATATGTGGCGCTTCGGTTCTTTAGCCCCAAATTGGTACTTCAGTTCTTTAGCCCCGAATTGGATTGGGTGTCAAGGTGCCTTTATGTCGAGGTGGTTTTGGGCAGAGGTGACTGAATACCCGAGCTCTAATTGTTATGGATTGGGTTCCTTTGGCTGAGTTGTCACCCCTCGAGTAGATCGCGTCCACGTGACCTCTTCTTACTAGATCGTGTCAAATCACCCTTCATCAATTGCCCCCCACTCCTTGTGCCAGGGGTCCTGACCCGGTGCGGGGAGTTCATAATGAGTCCAGGTGGATTTGGCACGAAGTCTAGGTGACATGGAGGGCGGACCGTTGGTCGGTCCGGTTCAATCATCCGGCTCAACCAGGAAATGTCCTAGATCACGTCTCGGCTACGCGCAGGCATCACACTATTTATAAATTCCGTAGACGTCAAAGGGCACTCTCAACCGATTTCGTCCTCGGGTAGCGTGTACCCTATTTTCATGGGAGCCGTCGGGTCGCACAGATCTCAACCGTTGATTGCCAAATTTGGTGGATTATAAATAGAGGCCAAAGGACCCATTATCCTTGCCATATATCGTGTAACTGAGCTTTCTTGAGATCACGTCGAAGTCCTTCAGCTCGCCATTCTTTCCCCTTGTGTCCGAGGTCGTTATCGCCTTCTTTGGTGAGTTCGTCTTCTTGCACTAGTTGTTCCCATTTCCTTTTCCTTTTCAATATGTCTAGTGCTAGCATAGATAGGTTACTTAGTGATTCTAGTGTGCCCGGGGGTGCCGAGGTGCAGCCCTCAGCTCCTGCCGGTGAGGCTAGCTCTTCGTTAGAGAACTCCTCTTTGAACCTTTTAAGAGAAATGCCTATACCTAACATCGGGCCATCCCAGTTTGAGGGACCCGAACCTCAAGTAGAGCGGCCGACCTCCGGAGAGGGGGTCTTGTCTTCTAGTCGAGGTCGGGATCTAGACAACTTTGGCCCTTCCATGAAGACCTCGAATAGGTTGCTGTCCTTAATAGCTCGTTACCATCTCCCCAATACTCTCGTCTTCAGCATTCCTTTGGGTCAGTACCCTTGGGTCCACGAGCATTATGAACTCGTAGTTTGTGAGGAGCAGCTCATAGTTGGGCTGCGCTTCCCGCTCCACCCCTTCATCGTAGAAATTATTAAGTTTTTTAACGTCACTATCGATCAGCTACACCCGAACTCCATCCGTACGATTGTTGGTACAATCTCGCTCTTCCACGAGTATAACCGACCTCTCACTCTAGATATCTTTAGCTCAATTTGTTCCATTAAGAAAAATTCTTCTTGCCTGTTCGACGACACCCTGTAGAGCTACTATATCTCACCTCGCCCCAAGTTCAAGGTTCTATTTGGTAACCCGAACAGCGTATCGGCTTGGAAGAGAAGGTATTTTTTTTGTTCGGAACCCCGAAGGTTGGTCATTCCTAACTCATTGGCAAGTGGCCATTAAGGACCCTAGGGTGAGGCTGGATGTAGAGAACAAGGCGATCATCGATTCTTGGAGGGACCTTGGCCTTAAGATGGAATATTTCCTGGCCAAGGAGAAGCTTGTGCGAGCTGGGCTGAGTCCTCCTGGTAGACCTCTACCTCGGCACACACATTACTTCTCCCTTTTTTCTTTTTGTACTTAATTCAGTTCGTAGCTAACTGGAAAAAATTCCCTTTTTCTTCTCTTTTGCAGGAGCTATGACTAGTGTCGATGCCGCTAACCTCTTAAAGAGTGTTCAGAAGGGGAAGAAGAGAAAGGCCTCGAAAAGGTCCCGTCGAGAGGAGGCTACCTCTTCGGTTCCTCCCGAACTCGAGGTCGCAACGCTAGAGCCAACCTCTGTTGAGCTCCCAGGGGAGGAGGTTCGTCCCCAACCTCTGGTTGTTGACCTGTAAGAAGATCAGGATGAGGAGACCCACCTTGCGAACTTGAAGGTACTTCAGTGCCCGAGCCTCAGCCCCCCTCAGCAAAGGAAAGCATAATGACTCCGAGGCTCGATCTCCTTAAGAGCAAAGATGCAGTGTTTCCTACAGAGGTCGCAGAGTGGGCTGACATGCCAACAAGTCAGCTCGGAGGAAGAGCAGCTAGCTACTGTATGGTGGTAAGTAACCTGCCTCTTCATTTATTTTCTTATCCTTTTGTCAATGATACTTACGCTTGCTTTCATTTTTAGGTGAACTCTACTATCCACTCGCTAGTCTATTAATCTGAGATCCGCTTGAAGTGAGCTCGGGAGGCTGAAGAGAATGCTCGGAAGCTTTACCGCGAGCTGGACTTGGCTCGGGGTGAAATTCTTAGGGCAAAAAAGGGGGCTCGGAGCCAGGAGGAGCTGATTCTACTGCTAACGGAGGAGAAGAAGAAGCTCAAGGGGGAGAAGGAAGCTCTCCACCAGGAGAACGAAAACCTTAAGGCAATGATCAAGGAGCACACCAAAATCTTCGACACCGCAATTTAGGAGAGAGATCATACCGTCAAGGAGTTCAAGGAGTCCCCCGAGTTTCACGACCTCCAGGTCGAGTATGGTTCCGGCTCGTACCGATCGGGCTTCAAGCTCTACAGGTGGTTGGTGCGGCAGAAGTTCCCCAAACTCAACCTCATATCCATTTCCATGTCTTCTGTTACTCCAGAGATGGCAAAGGAGGCTGACGAGGAACCTAACTCCTTCGAGGGAGAAAGTGATGACGAACTTCTCAAAGCAAGACCATCAGAGGAGGCAGGTCGAGACAACGTGGAGGAGGACAACGTGGAGACCGACCTACCTGCTGGAGGAGATTCTGGAAAGTCTGATGTTTGAACATCCCTGCTCCCCCCCCCCCCATATATTGTGTATGTCCCGGGCCTTCGAGTTCGGTTATAGTAAAAGTTGCCATGTACTCGAAACTTTTTGTTAATGAAGCATAATAATTCAAAAGTCTTATGTGTGCAAAAAATCTTGTGCAAAAATCTTTCTAAGTAAAATTTTTCTAATTGTCGGTTATCCTGAAGTGCCAAGCTAGCAAACTGGACTCCAAGTAGGAATAACCTTGTATTGTTGTATGCTGAGGTGGATAGACACTGTAGGGTATATACCTGACCTATCTATGCACGGGCTACTTACTTACTCAAGCCAAAGAGGTGATTGGGAGTCATTGCGCCTATGTCGAGGAGGCGACTAGGACTTATTGTAGTGCCGAGATCTTTTGTCAACTCGGCACCGCAGCCCTTAGGCTTCTGGGAGTGACTCATAGTCCTCTCTCCAGTCCATCGTCTTTTTGACCAGTTCGGTGGTCCCATGGACTTAGAGGAATTTTACCTTGGAGTCATGGGCTCATAAGTAGTACCTTCTTAGGTTATCGATGTTCCATGCTCGAGGTACCTGCTTCCCTTCCAAAGTTTCGAGCTCATGTCCCTTCCGAAGTCTCGGACCTTCCAAATTCGGTCCGAGCTTACTCATGTCGGGCTCAGGTACAATAACTTTCTGGAGAACCAGGTCGCTGACACAGAACTATCATTTCTTGACCCAAGCGTTATAGTACTGAGCTACTTTCTGCTAATAGGTCACGGTCCGAATGTAGGCCAAGTCTCGCACCTCCTCTACCAGGTCCAAGTTGGTACAGAGCTCATCGTCATTTGTTTCCTCATCATAGGCCTCAAATCGCAATGTGGGTACCTCGATCTCTACTGGGATCACCACCTCTGTGCCATACGTTAGGTTGAAGGGGGTCTCACCCGTCGCGGTCTTGATAGTAGCTTGGTAAGCCCAAAGGACACTAGGCAGTTCGTCCACCCACAATCCCTTTACTCAAGCTAGGTGAGCTTTTAATCCGCGAAGTATTGCCCCATTAGTTACTTCTACTTGTCCGTTCACTTGGGGGTGTGCCACTAAGGTGAAGATTTGTTAAATCCCCATCTCGGCACACCAGTTTTGAAACTTAGCATCTTCGAATTGCTTCCCATTGTCAGATATCAGCACTTGGGGTAGTCCGAAGCGACATACTATGCTTTTCTAGAAGAAATTCTATATGTTACGAGCTGTAATTGTTACCAGAGGTTCAGTTTCCACCCACTTCGTAAAATAATCTACTGCTACAACCAAGAACCTCCTCTGCCCTGTTATTGGTGGGAAAGGACCAAGGATGTCGATTCCCCACTGCGCGAAGGACCACGGGCTACTAAGGTATTTCAAATCAGTAGCAGGTTGGTGGTGAATATTGGCATGCCTCTAACATTTGTCACACTTTTTAACGAGTTCAAGTGCATCTACCTTCATTATGGGCCAATAAGAGCCTTGCCTTAATACTTTCTGTGCGAGGGCTCTATCCCCCAAGTGTCCACCGCACAAGCCTTCATGGGTGTCACGAAGTAAATGCTTAACTTTTGAGAGTCACAGGCAATGCAGGTAAGGGAGCATGAAGGATCTTCTGTACAGTTGTTTGTCTATGAGGACGTACTTGGCTGACTGATGCTCTACCCTCTGAGCCACATTGCATTCTGCAGGTAGGGTCCCATGGAACAGATAACCAGCGAACGGGTTGATCCAGCTCAGTTCTGCTTGCGACATAGGAGCAACCTCTTCTGCCCCCCTAGGAATGCTAAGTTGAGGTATGTCCTCTATGCACACAGTTCACATACTGTTGTCGCTCGTGCTCGCTAGACGTGGCAAGGCATTGGCCTCAGTGTTCTCAGACCTCAGAATTTTCCTAATAAAGCAAGAGATGAAGCTATGCAGGATCTCTCTAACTTTGGCCAGGTAAGCTGCCATAGTTGGGTCACGGGCTACGTACTCGCTAGGGACTTGGTTGACCACTAGTTGTGAATCGCTGCATACAATAGGTGTTTTACTTTCATTTCCCTTGCTAAGGTCAGCCCGGCAATCAGCGCTTCATACTCTGTCTCATTGTTCGATGCCTCGATTCCGTACCGTAGAGCATACTCCATCTTCACCTTGCTTGGGCCGTATAGTATCAGTCCTGAACCGCTTCCCTTTTGGTTGAATAAGCCATCAACGTGGAGGATCCAGGGCTCCTCGCCCTAGGTCGGTACCATTCTGACTAGGCCTAGTGCCCCATTGGTTGACGCTCCCGTCGTGTGAGTGAGCTTGGTCAATTCGGGGGTTGTTGCGCCGAACGTGCACTCTACTACGAAATCCACCAAGACCTGGGCTTTGACTGTTGGTCGTGGCTCATACCGGATATCGTATTCGCTCAACTCAATGGACCACTTCGTTAATCTTCCAAACACCTCGGGCTTAAGCAAAATCTGCCTCAGGTCAATTATTGTCGATCAATGGCTCAAAAACTTTGTTTACAAGGCGCTGGAATGTTGCTCCAACATTTTTCAATCCAAAGGGCATGACCTTGTAACAATATAGCCCGAGGTCAGTTATGAAAGCGGTCTTGTCTTCGTCAGCGGGATCCATCCTAATTTGGTTGTAACTGGAATAAGCATCCAGAAACTCAGCAACTCGTGCTCTGAGGTCACGTCCACTAGGCGGTCGATCTTGGATAGCAGGAAGCAGTCTTTCAGGCAGGCTCTATTCAGGTCGGTGTAGTCAACGCACATGTGCTACTTGCCATTAGCCTTTTTCACCAGAACTGGGTTGGCCACCCAGCTCGGGTAATGGACTTCCCTAATGAAGTCTGCCACGAGGAGCTTCCCGACCTCCTCATCGACTAGCCTCCAACATTCTGGGGCAAGGTTACGTTTCTTTTGTCTTACTAGACTGGCTAAAGGGTCGGCATTAAGCTTGTGAGTTATAATTTTTTGATCAATCCCGGGCATCTCTACCGCGGATCAAGCAAAAATATCTAAATTTTCAAGTAAAAAACTTACTAGCTAGGTTCGAAGTGGTTCATTGATGACACCAATTTGAAGAGTTTTGGCTGGTTCGGCGGTAGAGACTGGTATGTGGACCGTTTCTTCTTTTAGGGCAGCTCGCTTGTCGGTATACTCCGTCGGTTGCTCGAGTTCGACATCTTTTGCCAACTTCGCTTTTTCTTTCAAAGCGGCCACATAGCACTTGCGGGATTTGAGTTGGTCACCTCGCACTACTTACACCCCGTAGTCAGTTGAGAACTTCATCGCTAAGTAGTAAGTGGACACCATCACACACAAAATATGCATGATAGGCCGACCTACTATTGCATTGTAGTGGGAGCGAGTCGTGACTACCAAGAACGTGTGCTCAAATCATACAATGTTTGGCCACATGCTAGCTTCCACGAGTACTGTGATTCGGCCAAGAGGCCTGACCTCCTCGCCACTGAACCTTATCAAAGGTGTATCTGCCAGTTTCAGGTCGCTTTATTGTAACTGTAATTTGTTGAAGGTCTCCTTGAAGAGTATGTCTGCTGAACTGCCTAAGTCTACTAAGATGTGTTTCACCTCAAAGTTGTTCATCCTTAGCTTCACTAGTAAAGCTTCATCGTGCGGGTACTGGATCATGTGCGCATCGTTCTCTGTGAAGTAGATCGGTTCTTCGAGTCGAGGTCGCTTTGGCGGATTTTCTCCTTCGTTCTCCAATTCATGGACCGAGGTCCTCCTAGCTGCTGATGTACATCCGATAATGATGGACCGCCGGGGATCATATTGATGACTCCGCAAATTGGCCTTTCCTCTGGCAGCTGTCGAGGTGGCTGCTCATTCTGCCTACTGGTCTCGGGGGACATTCCTCCTCTGGTCCCCCTGTCAGTCTGCTTTCCCACTCTCTTCTTGCAATATGGAATTCTTCAGGTACCCGCGACGAATAAGTTCCTCAATCTCATCGCAGAGATTGCTGCAATTCTCCATGCTGTGTCCATGATCTCGACGGAAATGGCAGTAGACATTCGGGTTTCTTGTTGCTAGATCTCCCCTTAATCTGTGAGGCCATTTGACGAAGGAGGAATCCTTAATAGCCATTAAGATCTCTCCTTGCTTAGCATTCAAAGGTGTATAGTTTATTTTCTCCACGGGTAAGGTCTTGGAGCACCGACCTGACTTGTGCCTGCGCGATGTATTTGGGCATCAATCCAGATAGACTTCATAATAAAGCACTTCATGAATTTATATCAGAGTATCGAAGCTGAATGTATTAAATAAGGATGAAAGGCAGTTTTTTTATGGCTAAGATTTTTATGCTTTTTAGACTGATCTGGGATGTGAGGAATTCATCTCTACACAATAAGTCTGTACTGAATCCACTTCAGCTGCTAGAAGATATATATGCAACACTTCTTACCTTCGAGCACAGCTGTTCAAGACTCTCATCCAAGCTTTATACACTCACATATAAATGCCTCAACAGAATATAAATTGTTCACAACATACAATATGCTCACCGACTGAGAGTAAAGTCTCTCTCCATATTTTCTGACTCAAAAAGCCTAGTCAACAATTTCTACAAGAATGATGAAGATGACTGGCTTATCCAGCCTACAAAGCAAAAAGTTTTACAGCTATTATCTCCTTTTGATATAGTATGTGTAAACCATGTAAATAAAGATATGAATAAGGTTGTACATGAACATGCTTATAATGCATGTAAATATAGTATGATAATAGAAAACCTGTGCAACGAAAGACTTTTTGGTAAGGGTGTCAATGGACTGATTTTGGATTAGACCCCGTCTAGTCCAAAATCAATTTGGATGGATTGGACGGACCAATAAGACATATTGGATTTAACCAATCCGATTCAAAATATTTATTAGATTTGATTGGACCTGGTCCATCCATAACAAATTTTTATTGGATTGAGTTGGATTAAACCAATATCCGGTCCATTGATATAAGATAAGAATATATGTGTCAATCGACCAAGTTTGGGTTGAAACTAATTTAAATCCAATGAATTTAAACAAATTCCATGGTCCAAACATTGAATTGGACCTATCCAAATTGATCCAAAACATTCATTGGATTGGATCAGATTGGACCAAATCCGGTCCAATTGACACCCTACCTTTAGGTACTGATGTACCTTGATAAATGACAGCTTTCTGAGTTTTTCTTTTGGCAAAAAAAAAAAATCCCCTTTCTCTTTTACTTCCATACTTCCATTTAATTATCTAAACTTAATTTAATACTACATGTATATTCTAATTGATCGAGACACTTACTTTATTCAAAAATATCTTCTTCATATCTTAATCCCGAGTTATTTTCGGGTTAACCCAATATACCAATGTTTTCAAAATCGGACCGGACCTGATGATCGAACTAAAACAATCAGGAATCAGTAATTTGACCAGTTCTGTTTCACCCCAAAACCGATTTTTGGCCCAAAATAATTGACTTGAATAGCAAACTATTAATTTAGGTGATTGAATCGTTGACCTAGACAATAGTTTTTGATCGTTTTTATTTTTTTTTATTAAAATAGACTGTCTATTCAAATTGAACAATAGGTGCCATCTCGGAATTGATGCCAATTTACGGATGGTGTATAAAATGGGGTTTTTGATATTTTAAATTTTTATAGATATGCAGTGGAGTTCAGAAATATGCATGGGATGAGTGCGTAGAGAGTAGAGAGTAGAGACGTAGGTATACGTACCAATGCTGCATATCTGGGGATAATCTTTGTCCTAGGGCCCACCCAGCTTAGCATTTATGACAAATGGGAGTCGGGCCCAACATCACCACACCCACATGGTTGGGAGGGACTAGGGAAGATTCTATGGTCCTTAATGCCTTTCTCTCATTCATTGTTTATTTTTTTTGACAACAACTGGGACATGAAAGTACCAGACTTAATTTATTCAACCATCATATCACTTTACGTGGCTGATCATGGCCCAATTGAACCATACATAATCAAATAATCATGTTCTAATCACGTGACGTGAAAATCTACAGAGTAGAGACACAACTTAACCCGATTTCAATCAATTTTTGATACTTATTGGGTGGTGGGGTCTCACATATCACATTCATCTTACTATAATAATTTACAAAATTTATATATATTTGCATAGAGTGATGAATTCGTGACAGTAAGTGAGAGACCATGACCATGAGCACTATTTTTTTTTTCCATATTTTAATTTCCTTCCAAAACCTCTTTTTATAGTTTTTAGTTCCTTCTCCGCCTCTTATCTCTCATCTCTCATAATCATAATCTCTCTTGTGTGAAGTATGAACCGACAGACACGAGCACGGATTCCTGGATCGGCATTCGGCAGGCAGTGAACTGTGAATATAAACATCGGATTCGCTCGTGCATGCGGGGCCAGAAACCGGCGGATAAAGCGTCTCCAACGTGTATTCAATGAATTGTGGACCAACGCGTGTCCTATCTCAACCCAGTTGAGCTAACCATATTGTAGATTCTTTTCTTCTTCTCCCCAGTCCCCACTCCGTAGGCCGTAGCCCGTATGTAAAAATTTGATTGAATTGAACCAACGCACTCATCGGGAATATTTATCACTACTCATTAACTGAGTCTATTCTGACACCGCATGCTCTGCTCTGCCTCTGCCTCTACTATTGCTGTTATCAAATCAAACAAAATGTATTTATCGTGGTCCACGTGGTAAGCTTAACACCTTACCGCCGTTAGATCAACTAAGTTGATGTTATCCACGTGGCTAGAGGAAGACACGAGAAATTGGTAAAATAATATTGGCGAATGGCAGGCGAGTCATTGCTCATTAATCAATCAATTATCACTGCTGCTGTGCTGCATCAGCCAGTCCACCCATGGTCAAAAATCAAAATGGTTTCTAGGCGTAGGCGACAGACAACATACCAGACCAATCCAAAAACTAAGGATCTCAAATTATCTATCCAGCCTGGCCCTACAAACAAATTAAATATTGAGAAAAAAAACAGCAGCTACAGCCTACAGACTACAGTTATTATTCAAAGTTCAAACGCTTCTTCTCCACGACTTCCAAACCTTCCTTCAGCTGGCTTTTTATTTACCCGGACTCTGGTCTGGAGATCCGCACCTAAGAAACTACCTCTCTCTTTCATTTTCACCACTTTTCATTTCAAATCCTTCTTTATATAACAGCCTCTCCTTATTCCTTTCATTTCTGGCCTCCATCTCTGCTCTCTCCTCTTTATCTTCCTCTCTCTCTCCCTCTGCCATGTTCGTAGAGGAGCTCCTGTCCAAGTTTCTGAAGGTGAATTAATCTCTTTCTCCACCAGCCATTTTGTATCTTAAATGCTCACTGAATGTCTGATTCAGCCCTTCTAACCTGTCGCCATTTCTGTTACTCCTATTGCTTCCTCATCCTATCCTCCCCCTCCGGCCGTCCCCACTGTAAATCTCCATAGATCTAGAACAGCATCGCTACAGGATTGAGCTTTCTTCTTCTAAGTTCGAAGCCATGGCTTCGCTGAGTTCTGGTCCAGCCATCGAGTCCAAACGGAGAAAGCCTTTCTTGGTCGAACAGAGACCTCTAATGCTGAAAGATTTTCTCAGTGAAGATTTCAACTCATGTTCATCGAGTGGCTTTCAATCGTTTCCTCGTCGTTCATGTTTTACTACAGTGGGAAATCTACTTGAAATGGATCGCAAATCTAGAGCCTCCAACCAACGGAGAAGACTGTTCAGAAGACGATCCAAGTCCGCATCGACGACGATTTCTGCATTGCATAAGGCATCGGAAGCCGTGCTAACTGCTATCAAGTACTTCCCATTCTCCCCTACTAAGTCCCCGTCGCCACCGCAGAATAACCGACCTAAACTAGGGATCCTACCAAGAAGCCTCTCCCGGAGATTGAGAGGGAGTTTCTGGAAAAAGAATGATAAAGAGGACCACGAGATCAAGGTCACTACTAGGGTTAAAGACATTGTACGGTGGAGATCATTCCGAGATTTAATCGAGGAAAAACCAAAACCGTTGGATTTCTCTTCTTCTCTACGAAGTAGAAGTACCACCACCACCACCAATACTACTACCACTACCTCATCCAGAACAACCAGTAACAGTAGCAGTTGGTCTGATAGTGATTTCACGTCGGATTATTTACAGTCGTCTAGTGTTAGTTCTGAGTACTCGGGTGAAAATGAGGGTGAAGAGGGTAAAAGATGTTCATCAGAACCAGACGAAGAGAAATTAAGCAATAAGGCCAGTGAGCTTTCTGTGGAGACAAATGCCTATGCTTTACAAACTAATAAGGTGAAGGTGAGATTACTTCATGCTTCGCTTCATTATAAAATTTTCTGTCTGCAGTCTGCTGGTGAACCTGCTTAATTTGATAATTTTATTTAGGCTTCCTGTTTCCTGTTTGGGATTCGATTTTCACTGATCGCTGTTCCTCTGGGGATTTGGCTCACTTTACTTGGTTTTATCTGTTCACTGTCTGCGGCTTGGGTTCTTTAATCTTTTTATTTCGTTCTCAATCTCAATGAACTTCGAGGATATTTTCGTCATTTAAGCAATTACCTTTCCTTCTTTTCTCCAATAATTTCTTGAAAACAACCATTTTGATAAAGCCACTCAGTCAGTACTCAGTATTATTGGGTAAAATTTCAAGGGTCATTTATGTTATTACCCAAAAACCCCAGTAAGAGAAGTTGTGTTGTTGGCCATTTTGACTAAAAGAGGAGGGTATTCGGGTAATTTTATTAGTTACCTCTTTAGTTACCATCTGATCTGTCGGTGGGTGAACCAGTGATAGCTTTTGCGTATAAAGCTCTTCGATCGATTTTATATTCCCGGGCCCGGATCTCGGATCTCCCTTACCCGTGTGACTTTGTCTTTACTATTGAGAAGGAAAAGCAAACAGAGAACTGCTGCCTTTTTTGTTTTTCCTTTGTTTAGTAGCGGTTTGACCTCTCCCTGTCCCCGGGCATTATTGAGATAAAATACTCGTTTGTTGTCTCAATTTTTTATTGTTTACAGTAGAGACTGGTCGTGAACGAGATTTTTATTTTCGTTTGACTAATCTGTAGACCTCTGTAATTAGTGAATTAATTATTCTTAAAAGAAGCTTCTCTGATCGATCTTGCTCTAATTTAACGTGAAGAGAGGACAGGACCCGCATCTAACTGCTCACCATGCTGTTCAGTCCAACATAGACATCTAGATTCGGCTCTTGAATTGGAATTTAGAAACCCATCTCCCTAGAGATTCCGCCCCCGTCTGAGGCCTTTTATTGGTTCCAAGAGATTAACCATTTTCCACTGTATCTCGGATGGGACAAGCTTATTTTGCCTTCTTACTATTTGGCATTTACCCAAGGGACAAATATGGTGGAATAAACCCGGGTGAAGCTCTTACCATCAGGACTGTACGCATTTTGGGGTTTGAAATCTTAACTGATCTAAAAGATTCTGACCGATTTCTTTTTATTTTTCTATACCCTTTCTTTTTTGCGAAGAGAAATCAATCCTATGATCATTCACTCCATTTTATTTTTGGCAACTCCTTATATAAAATCATAAATCACCACCTTGAATGCTTTTCTGTTAATTGTGCATTTCCTATTCGTCTAACATTAATTTCTGTAAATAACAGAGTGAGTCCCCGTACAGGGAGAAGGAGCAATTTAGTCCAGTTTCGGTGCTTAATTTTCCGTACGAGGAAGATGAGGAGACTGAGAACTCATCCTTCCACCAGAGCCTTCCAGACATTGAGAGTACGTCACTAAATAGTAAATTCTTCTCCCTCTTTTCATTTTCTTTTTTTTTTCTTTAATACATTAGACGATGATGTAAGGCCACATTCCAACAGCCTTTACAGCCTTAATATTTTACATGATATTCGTGAGCATGTACTTGCACTGACTGAAACCGTACTCAAACGTAAGCATTTAAAAGCAAAGCAAAGAAAATTTTTGAATAAATCCTACCCTCAATAAAAACATGAGACATTTCAAATCCACGGGTGGGATGAATCCTGACCGTGGATTTTCCATGGATTGATGATAAATCTATGGGCAGCATGCGGTTTATAAGGGGGCAACTAATAGATTGGGGGCTGTAATTTCAAAATTCTGGGTTGAAGTGTACTTTTCCGTAAATTTTGTAACTCCCACCATCAATAAAATCTTTCCAAGAGACCTACGATCAAATCTTGCTACCACTAGGGTTGCCTGATTCCCCAATAGTATCTTGTACTTGCCCAAACTTTAAAATGCAACAATTCAATATTCAAACTTTCAAAATGTACAGTCCAGTCCCTACTGTTAACAAGTTCATTAAGTGGCATTTGAAAAGACAAGTACCCTTCAAGTGTCATCTAATTCTCTTTATCAACCATCCAAACATTGATAAAAAATGCATATTCTATGACCCCAGCTTTCTTGAATAGAAGAGGTAAAGATTTGCATTTTTTTTGTCAACATTTGGATGGTTGATAAAGAGAATTAGATGACACTCGCATTTGCGTCTTTTCAAATGTCAATTAATAACTAGTTAATAGATGGTAAGTGACAAGTATTGGATTGGCACATTTTGAAAGTTTGGATATTGAGTTGTCACATTTTAATGTTCCAGGACCAAAGTGGCACTACGCCCAAAATATATGGTATTAATCAAGTATTTTCCTCCTGTAAACAAAATATTTCCAACACCCTGTCAATATTATTTAACCCCACACATTTCATGCATGGTAGGTCCCATTTTTATGGAAGGCCCCAATTTCGTAGTGAAATGTATAGGTTGTTGGAATGTGTTTTATTGGCAGGAGATTCCAACTCTTTTTCATAGAATTTCTTTTAGTGGGACCCATGGACTTGCAATTTGTTTGAGTTCACATTGGCACCCTAGATTATATCCACTGTGTTTTGGGAACACCCCCCAATGAAAAGTACTGGATATGTTCTCAAATGCAGGCTCAAATTTCCATGTGGAGCATTAATGTGGAGTTCAGTTTCTGTTAGTGCAAGCCAGTGCTTACCCATTAGAACAGTTTCTTGCAACCTTGCATTTTGGGAATATCTCCATGAAAAAAAATTAATTTGTCCTTGAAAAAAAATTGTCAGAATACTCTAGAAGTTTATCTTGCCCTTGAAAAAAAATTAAAAACCATTTAAACAATTGTCAATAATTTATCAAGTGATCAGCGACCGTGTTTACTATATTGTGCCATAGTAGATCCGGTCCCGAAATATAAGTTTTTCTGATGATCCCTGTGCTTTGATAATCAGCTTTGTGTGGGAGTAGAATAGAACAGCCAATTAACTTCTGAAATAGGTCTTTCCGGCAGCATAGATAGTCCCTTGGTTTTGTAGTTGGTTTGGTTCGTTAAAGTTTTGACAGAGTATGTATATGAACGCCATGGTTTAACAGGGGCCAAGCAGAAGAAGAAGCAGAAGATCATCCAACGGCATGGGAATCCGATCAGTCGGCTGGGACCAGTCAACCTTGAGAAACGGATTGCCTTGTCAGAGCTCGATGACTGGATAGAGTGCCTCCGTGGCTCGTCCTCCATCTCCATTCAAGATGACACCACATCACCAAAAATCCAAGTAGACGAAGAAGCAATTAAGGCAGAAGAAAGAGCAATGGAATTGCTTAATCATATCAAAGCAACAGGCTTATTGCAGAACCGTAAAGAAAACATGGGTCATATACTGGTTGATTTCTTTAGGGATGGAGTGACGGGTATGAACCAAGTGGAAGAAGGCAGCAATGAGGTTAATTACTACAAGTTGTTGAAGGTGGCCAGGGATTGGGTGGATGGGAAGCACTACGAGTTAGGATGGGGGTTTGAGAATGATAGGGCGGCTTGTTTTAGAGATGATATGGAGAGTGGAGGAAGGTGGAGCAAGTTTTGGGAGGAACAAGGGGAGCTTGCTTTGGAGATGGAGATTAGAGTTTGGGGATCTTTGGTAGACGAGTTGTTGCTTGATCTCTTGTCTTGAGAGATCTAACCTTGGAACAATAACATAAGAACAGATCGCTGGGAAAGACATACAGGTGAATGGTTGTCAAATTGCCCCCAACCTGCTTAATTTTATCAAATGATGAATAGACATTGAACTCGGAAGCTAATAGAGAAGGCTCAAAGAGTCTGGCTGTCCCAGCCAGGAAGTATGGTGAACAGTAGGAACCAGGGTGGTTATCGTCATTTAAATGATCAGAACCATAGCAAGAGAGAAGATAAATGTAGTCTTGTTGTATTGGAATTGAGATTTTTTGGAAATGGCAATTCATGTCCGATTGTCTTGACTCTTGAGTGAGCAATGTCAAGAGAGGGGCGAGAGACGGTTGTAACTTGTAACGGACAGGACGGATTAACGAGGTCGAGGAGCACACCTACTCAATGCTCAATGGGGGGGGGAACTGGAAAGGGCACAAACCCTTTTTTTTTTTTTTGTATTTTGGTATTCAACAACGCTATTTAATCACGTTCCGTTTGGTTCACCATTTTCGTTGGTAATTATATATTTTTTGTATAATAGATTTTCCCTTTTTCAAAAGAAAAAATAAGTGGTCGCAATGATTAAGTTCATGATTTAGAAAAGAACGTTGCATCTCTTTTCTTTTGAGATTATAATAGATGAAGGCAATTTTTAGGCTCTAATATCAATAAAATTAATATTTTTAATAAAATTTAAAAAATAGATTAATTCTTTAAACATAAGGGCAAAATTACTGTTCATCCTTCCTTCGAACGAACAATCAGCGGCGGCGCAGCCCTACCTCCGGCCCAATGCAGCAGTGATCTCACCATCCCTCTCCTTTTCTTTGCCGTTCTTCAGTCCACTTCCGTCCGCCCTCTCTCTCTCTCTCTGTCTGTCTTTCTCTTTTGTTCCCTTTCTACTCCTTTCTTTCTTTCCGTTTTAGACAGCGCTGCTATCTAAAACCAGAGGCAGCGGCGTTTTCCTCCTTTCACCGATAATTGAGAAACCTTATCTTTCTCTTTATGGTTTTCCTCGTATTCTCCCCCACCTACAACTCTTCTTATCCGTCTCCATCGTCTCTCTGTCTTACCTTAGGCCCAAGCTGAACGTCATTCTTCGCCCTCCATTTGTGACCGAACAGAGCGACGGCGATGGCGGCAGCCGGATTTTAGCGCATTGTTCACTTTCCTTTCTCATCTCAGCACCGAACAGAGACGGCGGAAGAACTACCACCAAAGCAGCGGCAGATTTGAACCATATTCCTTCAACGCTGCTTTCCTGTTCATCTCTGAGCGAATCATCGTAGTTAATTCGTCTTGCTTCCAGTTGACCTTTTGTCAGCATTCGTAGAACCCATTACTGTTCGAAGGGAAGTAACTCGTGACTGAAACTGTTTGAAACCCAGTCAGGCCGACATCCAAATCCAGATAACTTCTTCTAATTCTGTTTTATTGTTCTTAGATTTTCTCTCTTCAATCATTTTTGTCGGATGATTTTCTGATGAATAAATTATAAGAAGAAGATAATGAATAGTAATTTTATCTTTTTTATATATTATTTAAAAAATTAATTAATTTATTTTTAAAATTTTATTAAATTTATTACTTTTATTGATATTAGAGGTTAAAAGTTGTCTTTTATCTGCTATAACTCCTTTTTTTTTTTTTTTCTTTGTGTGTGGGTGTGTGCTGTTTCAAAAAACAAGGAAAATGGAATACTTGTAAAACACAATGATGCCACCAAATACCCATTTTTAAAATGTAGAATGATGACAAGAAGCACACACCTGCAACTGCAAATCATCCAAATCTCAAATATAATCGTGGTCTTATCATATTAGATGTAATTAACCCAATTGATAATAGGCTTACTGGGCCTTCTTTGGCTTCTCATGTTTAAGAGGTTAAGAAAAGTCAGGTTGAAACCGTTTGGTA
Organism: Nelumbo nucifera; assembly: GCF_055504915.1. NCBI lineage: Eukaryota > Viridiplantae > Streptophyta > Magnoliopsida > Proteales > Nelumbonaceae > Nelumbo > Nelumbo nucifera. The sequence continues at coordinate 188,920,690 of NC_142649.1, forward strand.
TATTGGGTTTAGATTCTCCTTGATAATTTTCAGTCATTTTATCGGAAAAAGAACCCATTTTTTATTGACTATTAGTTTCTATATTTTGGTGTTTACATCAATAAATCCACTTAAGATTCCCTTTTAAATGCAAATAATGCCCTCAAACTTATATTTTGAATGATTATTAGCCCTTTAAAATGTCTGAATTATTTCTCCAATTACAAAACCCAAATAGCACTTCTTTTTCTTGTACTTATCCATTTACGATAAAAACTATCCACAAACAGGAGTCCGGATCTCTTATTACTATTGGGCCCATTATACATATTGGGCTTTTTATGATTCATCTCTCTCTGTGAATTTTGATAAAACCTATTGATTATCGATTTTATGATGCCGGTTGATTGGTTACATCTTTAATTAAATGTAAAACATCATACTATAAAATGAAATGAAATTGAAAATAGCAGAAGATTCAAGGATGTAAGATTGATGATTACGTAGGGCACTGTTAAGAACCCTTAAAATGTTATAATCATAATTATGTACTTTGGTGGTTTCCTTGGATTAAGTTCCCCTTCTGCTGCAGTTTTGCAATGTATCTCAAGGATGAATTTTAGCTTCATGGCGCCTGGCAGCTTCAGATCCCCTATTTTAGGTGTGAAACTAGACTTGTGATCTGCTACCCACTAGTTGTTCCCCATCCCAACCCACAGAGCACGACCACCGTGTATTAGGAGGAGAGATATTCCCAATACATAGCTGTAATGTCTCGTGGGTAGAGATGTGCAAACAGCTTGTGGGTAGCAGATCTGAGCCTGTAAAACTAGGACAGTTACGGGCTTAGAATTTGTTAAACTTTAAATGGATCTTGCCTGACTGGGCCTAATGCGGGTAACTTTGAGAAACAATTGAGACCGAAAGTATAATATAAAAGAGGAAAGGAAAAAAAGAAAAATCAAAGTTAAACTAATATTTGATATTACCACTAAAATGAGATTTTGTTAATATTTATTATTTATATATTATACATATATTTTATAAATTAATGGTATTGAGTTTTGTTGTGGCACACCAACCTATCTCATGTATACCTATACTATCAACGCCTGTTGGGCCTGGAAAGCCCTATTTAAAATGGGCCTCAAAATTAGACGCTGGTCTAAACCAAGGGCTTACAGAATAGACCTAACCTACTCCAACTACTTTTTTTTTTTCGTAGAAGCTCGCTTTTTGGAAAATATTAATTTTTCAATGACCATTTATGTGAAACAAACATCATAAAATAGCTATTTTTAGAAGAAAAAAAATATTCATATTGCTTCATTTTACATGCAACTTAATGAGCCCATGTCATGTTGGCCTTTATAATAAATAGTATTTAATTTTGGATGAGTAAAAAGAAAACATGGTTAAGGCCCTAATAACTCCAATTTTTATAATTGAATGAAGTATGGATAATACCCTTATCTTTTCCAATCTAATAATATATATTTAGGCATTTATATTTATGTTTGTATCCACATATGACCCCGTTTTCAAAAAAAAAAAAAAAGTTATTCATTCGGGATTCAGGATAAGATTACCTATATTCTTTTGATTTCTAGGTAAATTATACAATGATTTTTTTAGCTATAAAAAGTCATTGTTAGAATAAAGAAAAATTAATTATCTATCTAGAAGATAGGTATCACTTATTCAAATAAATAATAGCTAAGGAAAGTAATTTTTTCATGAATACCTTATATGAATCTGAAAAAAAAATAACATTGGAAAAGTATCAATGAGACAATGACAACGAGGTCATAAAATTAATATGCATTTATTAATTTCGTTGGCTTGAATGTTGTAATGATTAACTAGCAGGGACCCGTGCGATGCTAATAAAACCCAATGCCTAATTTGCTGGTAAAAAGGATCAAAAGGATATACTGAATGTCAGGCATATGCTTAATCAATTATTAATTTTCAAGAATTGTATATTGGTTAAATAATCAATAAATTTTCCATAATTTCCCAAAATTGCATTAAATTATCTTTTATTTTCAAATAAAATTAATCAATAATTATCTGAAACCGTAATTATAATTTTTAGAAATGTAATAATTACTAAAATTTTAAGGAAATGTTGATAATAATTTATTAATAAATATTAACAGTAATTTATTAATAAATTATTTATTTGTAGTTATTTTCAGAAATTACTATTATTATTTTTTTAAAATTTAAATAACTATTAATAATTAATAATTATAAATAACAAATTATTAATAATAGTAATGCTTTAATTATACTAATTTATTAATTAATGTATTAAGTATACATTATAGTTATTGAAATTACTGTAATTATACTTATTTATTAATTAATGCATTACTAATTTATTAATCTGGTTGGACTAGACCGGTTCTAAAAATGAACTGAACTGGTGTATTATTTAAAATGAATTAAAGAGTGTGTTAATAAAACCAAAATGGACCGGCTCGTTGAAAAAGAGATGGACCGGTGTGATTAGACCAAAGGTGAACTAACTTTCAAGTTTTAAATTTAAATAGTGGGTTTGGAATCGGATCTGGAGCGGCTGCCCAAAATCCATCCCATTAAATTCATCTTCCTAACCCAACAACATAGTTTGACGCAAGTGAACAAATCAAAACAGGGGTGAGATATCCACCCTTGTTTCCCTCCCAAATGCCGTCCAAACGAATTCGTTGGCGATTAAAACCTCGTAAACAGCTAATAGGTTTTAAAAAAAAAAAAAATTATGTGAAAGGCATAATGGAAGAATGAACAACCGCTGATTGGACTGTGTTTGATGTTGATCGTTCGTATGCCTCTCCACAAATCTCAAATTATTATTTTCCAAAAAATGACTGGTGCAGCAATGCAAGCTATTGTTCTCTGTTTGTTCATGCTCTCCTCCATCTTTTAACGTCAACAAGTCCGAGGCCATGGGACTGGTGCATCTATGAGAGAGAGAACTCTTTTAGAAAGTGAAAGCCCAAACAACAACTGGTTCTCGTCATGTTCGTGCTCTCTCTATTTTTGCTCTCCCCCCTGTTTTGATGTTATTCATGGTGAAGCTGTCAGGTTTGGTTTGAAAGATAATGAACACAACCGTAGGTTCTATTTTGAGAGGAATCGTGGGTTAGTTAGCGTGAGAACAATAATCATATTCACAATAAATTATGACTCCACTTTAAATTTGTTTGTTGGGGTGAGAAAGTGTTGAGACTTGAGATCTGATTGGTCTAAGAGCTCAATTTCTTAGCTTTAAAATAATAAAAAAAATCAAAATTTTGTAAAAACGGGAATGGGGATTTTGGATAAAATTGGAAGAGGAAGATGCCACGTGGACTGAGTCACTCTATATAATATAGTATATATTAATCATATTAATCATTATTATACTAATTTTATTTATCATTATTAAATAATTTATGGAAGTAATGATAATCTCTACTAATTAATGGTAATGTATTGATGATTGTTTTTGCTATTTATATTGATTTACGGTCCTGCTTTGTAGATTGGTCCATCTTGCCACGCGAGTACATCCAAGTAATTCTCCAGTTAGGAGCTTTTAGATTGCGCATCATCAATTGCCGCTGTCTATGTGAAACGATCGAATGGTCATCCCAATCTTAGTTGCAGCTTTAGTCTCTACCCCAACTTCAATGGACTCTTCCAGCAACACTGGGAAAAGCATCGAAATGAACGTCACCTGGGAGTAAGATCAGCAATCAACCTTTCCTCAAGGCCCAACGGTATGTATCGGCCAGTTTACTATTCCCCTCACAGCTTCAGGGGTCTCATCACTGTCTGTACCACAGGCCACCCTACAAGTGAGCGTCCCGCTCCCCCCGATGGGCACGACCTTCTCAAAGCCAACTAGGAGAACCATCTGTGATCCCCCCTGGAGTCGAGTACTCTCAATTCTATGACCTTGTCCAGTGCGTCCGAGCAATACAAATCCAGATGAAGCAGGTCCAACAGTGCCAGCAGTTTCAAAAGTGTAATTTGTACCAGGAATATCAGCAGCAGTTTCCACTGTTGTAGCTGAACCAGCAATTGATTCCACCTTGGCACATAGGGTTGCGCTAGGGGCAAGCCCAGAACCAGCCCAGAACCAGCCAAAACGTCTGTTGATCCCCCTATCGGGGTGAGGGGACCTCGTTGGTGCCAGTCCCTCCCAGGGGCCAGACTCCACCTTGTGGGAGGAGGGACAGTTAACACATTCCTACAGAATCACAAGGAAACCTAAGAAATAGGCCTAAGGTCAGCCATCTCGACAGGGTCAACCAGTCGCGGCACTCTCAGCAAGAGAACGATGGGTCGCGGGGAGATAATAACCAGCTCGGGGCCAGAGGTGCGAGCTCGAAGCCAGCCCCTTCAATACTCCATGGTAGCTGGCGCAAACTCCACAACCAAGAGAACTCGGCAAGAAGGAACCCAAACCCACCTTGCAACAATGTCCAGGAGCACGAAAGAATTAGGCATGAGGTACCGGATCAGACTGAGGTTAGCAGCACCAACGCTGACCTAGGGAAGAAGCAACAGCGGCGATGTCACAAGGCTCGTCGCTCTTCAGCCAGAAACAACTCACCAGTAAAGCCCAGCCAACAAGCAGAACAAGTTAAAGAAAGAGAAGAAGTAAGCTCGGTAGCGACGAAGACTGCGCCTCTCTTGCTAAGCCGGTCATCCCCTCTGTCCCCCGAGCTCCTAGCGGACCCAATGCCGAAAGACTTCAAGATCCCACCTCTAGATAAGTATGATGGGTCATTTGATCCCAACGATCACATGGATTCCTTTCAATCTCAAATGCACCTAGCTGGGGTTGACGAAACCTGCATGTGTGTGGCCTTCTCCACCACATTCAGGGGAGTAGTTTGGACCTGGTATAGAAACCTCGCACCAGGCTCCATCAAGAGCTGGGCGCAGTTTGCCGACCTGTTCACTGCGCACTTCATCACCAGTAAGAACTGCCCGAAGTCACAGGAGAGCCTTCTGAATGTGGTCCAAAAGGAGGGAGAATCAATCAGAATCTACATCAGGCGCTTCAACGACACATGTCTGTAGATACCGGACCTCGATCCAGCTGTATGTCTCACTGTAGCAAAGAAGGGAATCACCCATGGAGAGTTCAAGTGGCATGTGGTAGCCAACAAACCAAAAAATATCACCGAGTTCCTTTAATTGGCCGACCAGTTCATTGGTACCGAGGAGGAGATTAACCAAAAGATTGATAATCCACCGACTAAAAAGAGGAAGAGAGAGGAAGAAGGGACGAGCAACAGTGGGCAAAAAAGAAAGAAAACTAAGTCCCCGAGTAGGAGAAGAAGCAAGTCAAGAAGCAGGTACCCCTCGCGCAGCCACAAGCCAGGTCGGCATTCCAAGAACTCACTAGTAGAGAGAACGAACTATACCCCTCTGAATGCTAAGCGAGGAGAGATCTTAATGGCCATAAAGGACTCGTCCTTTGTCAAATGGCTACCCAGGCTAAGGGGAGACCCGACAAGGGGATCATCAGGGGGACCAAAAGAGGAATGCCCTCGAGACTAGAAAGTAGAACGAGCAGCCACCTCGGAAACTACTAGAGGAGAGGCCAGTTCGCGGATGATCATTATGATCACCGGTGGGTCCATCATTGTAGGATGTACATCTGCCCTCGAGACTAGCAGGCATAACGAGTAGCCACCTCGGCAACTACCATAGGAGAGGCCAATTCGTGGAGTGATCAATATGATCACCGGCGGGTCCATCATAACAGGATGTACATCAGCAACCGGGAGAACCTCAATCCGTGAGTTGAAACACGAGGAAGAGAATCTACTAAAGCGACCTCGGTTCGAAGAACCTATCTACTTCACCGAAGAAGATGCATGCGGGATCCATTACCCGCATGATGATGCTTTATTAGTGAAGCTAAGGATCAACGACTTCGAGGTGAGACGGATCTAAGTGGACTCAGGCAGCTCAGCAGACATACTCTTCAATGAGTTCTTCAACAAATTGCAATTGCAGCAGAGCGACCTGAAGCCAGCAGATACACCCTTGGTAGGGTTCAGCGGTGAAGAGGTCAGGCCTCTTGGTCGAGTCAAAGCAATTGAAATTTCTATGGATGATATATCATATCCACAAAGCAATTGAAATTTCTTATTTAATAACTATTTTTTGAATATATTATATAATGTTTATTTATTTTTTATAATTTTTGGTAATAAATAATAAATAATTATTAATTATATTTTCACTTAGAAGTTGTGCCAATGCATGTTTTATGGTTGGATAGGAGATTTGGGTTTTTCCCATCCCATAAAACATTAAAACTTAAGAATTATAATTTATAAATTATAGTTAAGCATAGGATTTTTAATGAAATTATAATTAACTACAATATATTTTTTCATAAAACCATTAAAATATATTAATTTAATGTATATACACCTAATTGAGGTCTTATATATAGTGTCATTGATGTATTTTTATGATTTATTAAAGTATTTATAGTGTTTCCAAGCGTATCTATGTGTATCTTAGTTTTTTTCTGATACGCATGCTTACCCAAGGCGTATCCCGATACATCTCTTAAAATTGCCTTTCCAGTACACTTGGTGTTTCCGATACTTTGAACCTTGGATGGGACCCAAGCTGTGCAAGCATATCCTATGGCTGTTTGTCTAGAAGGGCATTGAGAAATCTTATGAGGTATTCATCCCAATACCTCCTATAAGGTGGGTAAAGTCTAACATCTATACTTCTGGTTGGATGAATGGTGAGATTAGAGGCCTTTGAAATCCATCTCCCAAATTTATCTGCAACTGCTGTTGACAAGGACTGCTCTGTGGTGTGAGGCTATGAAACTGTGTATCATAGTTGTATGGTACCCTCAGTTCCAAAGGAATTTGTATCATTGGTAGGTTGTGGAAGTTGTGGCACTACTGGACTTTAGGGTTGTCAATGGACTCCAAAAATCTGAAATCCACTCTGACCATCTTGGATTCGAATGATCCATTTACATAATCAGATTGGATGCAGATTTAAAAAAAGCAGTGGGGCTAGTCTATGCATGGATATTAGGTTTTAGTTTGTTTGAAAATATACATTTTAGTGTAAATTACTGACAATCACCTTGTACTTGGGGGGAATAAGGCTATACTGACTAAGGTTGCCTTCTTCACTTGGACATTGTTGAAAGCCAAAGTTGGAGTTGACAGTGATTTGCATCAACTGGGAATTCCTTTAGCATCAAGGTGCACCTGTTGTAGAGACCCGAAGATTGAGACTGCAGATCGTCTCTTTGTTCAAAGTCGTTTGGCCCAGAAAGTTTGGTTACTTCAGCACATTATTGGGGATAGACTTTCTCCAGCATGAACCCATTCAGGTCTTGTTGCATAGGTGGCTGACAATGGGCTCTAATATACAAAGCCATTTATCCCGTGGGAGATCTGAAAGGAGCGATGTAGGAAAAAGATGGAGGGTGACTTTAAATGCTCACAGCAAATTATCTTCAAGTTAGAAAAGTGGATGCAGGAGATTAATCCTCTACTCAAGATTTCATCACATTCGGAAGCTTGGCAACTTCAAGCTATCCTTCGTATGGGAATTCAGATTATCCCCCCAGTGGAGAAGCTTAAGATAGTCCATGTTCAGTCGGTTCCAGCTGGGTTTTTTAAATTGAATGTGGATGGATTCGCTAGGGGTAACCTGGGTCCAAGTGGTGGTGGGGGAGTTATAAGAGATGGAAGAAATAATATTGTCTCGACTTTTCATAGAGCTTGTGGTTCTACTACAAACCTGATGGCCGAAGCAAATGCTCTGTTGGATGGCTTAGAACTGGCTAGGTCTATGAGCATTATGAAACTAGTAGTGGAGATAGACTCTCAGATTTTGTTCGAGATCCTCCAAGGTAATTATGCTCTCTCCTGGAAACTTTGGTACTGGAAAGCAAACTTGGACAATTTTTTTATGACTATGGAGATCGTGCTTGTACATATTTATAGGGAGGCTGATCAAGTGGCTGATTGGTTCTCCAAACAGGCAAGCGAATTGCTTTCACATGTTATATATAATTCTTATGAGGAATTACCGTTGGAGGTGCATCATTTACTTAGAGATGATGGATCAGGCATAGCTTTCTTATGAGTTACCTAGTTTATTTTCAAGATCCACCTTTTTTTATTTTATTTTCTATATGTAGTTACTATCTAGTTCGAGTGCATCTTGGTGAATTTCGCTTTTCTAGAGGGGTGGTCCAAGAAAAGAGGCAAGCGATACCAATCAGTTTGGGGCTCCTCGTCCCCAACAGCGGTGTCGGTAGGCTGATTGGTCTCCATGTGGTCGACGGCAGCATCGGCAGCATCACCTCCCTCTTCCCCTTCCGCAGTCTCTTTGCCGAGGAGGTCGTCGCTCTCCTCCTCGGAGTCGAGGTCATTGGCTGCCTCGATGGCCATCTCCTCGGTGATCCTTGATGTCGTGATAGCGCTAAGGTCGAGGTGAGGAAACTCATGCTGGGTCAACCACTTGCTGAGCTTGAAGCCTTTGCGGTAGCCCGCAGTCCCAGTCTCAAAAAGCAGTTCGTGTTGTTCCACCAAAGACTTGTACTCGTCGACGGCCTTGATCTTTGCCTCCTCCATCAAACGAAGAAGGATGTCAGTCTGCTCCTTCACTAGCTCCTCAAGGCTCTGGACTTCTCTCTCAAGGGTCATCTCGCGCTGCATCAGTTCCTTCTTCTCCACCATAAGAACAGTCAACAATTCATTGTGAGCTCGCACATCCTTCAATAGTTTGTTGTTTTCGTTGTGAGCCAAGTTCAATTCGGCGTGAGCTCTAGGGGAAGACTCCTCGGCCTCAAGAGCTCTCTTCAAGTTTGTCTCAGACTGGTAGACCAGGGCATGGAACGAAGAGTTCACTTGACAAAAGAAGAAATGAAACATAAGTATTGGGGAAAAATCTAAGTATAAAGTGATCGAAGATTGAGTACATACCACCATGCAATGCGTCGCTGCTCTTCCCTCGAGCTGAGCGACCGGTAGTTTGGCCCACCGAGTAAACTCTTCGGCAAAGACCATATCTTTTCTCTTGAGGAGAGCAAGCTTCAGACTCAAGACGCTTCGAGCTGGGATGTCGTCGCCCGATAGGGTAGCCACCTGAGCTCACTAGGCCTCAGAAGATGTAGTTTCCTTAGGCAAATCAAGTGGAGAAGCCCTATCCTAGTCCTCCTCGACTAGGTCGATTACTAGTGTCTGTTCGGCGTTGGCTAGGGGCTTGGAGGTGGTGGCATTGACGTTCGAGGTGGGAACCTCGTAATGAATGCAGGCCTTCTTGGAGGCCCTCTTCTTCTTATTTCCCTTCTGCATGCCTTTAAAGAGCTCGTCGGCGGAGAAGTCAGCCATGGTAACTGGCAACGGATTGAGTCAAATGCAACATCAAAGTAAAATAAAATAAGGAAAAAGTAAGATGGATGGTGACCTACCAAGAGGGCTTAGGCCAGCTTGCATGAGATTCTCCTCGGTCACGAAGTCCTCAAATTTCAGGCCAAGCCTGGACTTCCTCCCGCACTTGTTTATCCAGCCTAACGTCGGGGTCCTGGATGGCAGGCCTCCAGTGAGTTGGAAAAGGCCACCCCTCCACGTTACATACCACGAAGTAACATCTCTTCCAAGCTGGGACTTTGTTGGGGAGCTCATGTAACAACTTGTACCCGGGGCGAGGAGACATGTAATAGTTTCGTCTGTGCTCGAGTAGAACACAGGCCGAATTCTTTTTGATAGAAAGGATCGAGGAAAAAATGGCAAGGTCAAGAGGTCGGTTATAGTTATGGAAGAGGGAGATGGTACCTACAATGTTGCGGATGGAGTTTGGGTGGAGCTAGTCTATGGCGATGCCAAAGAATTTGATGATCTCGACTATAAAGGGATGAAGTGGGAAGCATAGCCCGGCTATGAGCTGCTCCTCGAAGACCACGATCTCGTTAAGACCGTGCTCCCAAGGAAAGTTGCCTAAGGTGATACTATACACTAGGATGTCGAGTAACCTGTACCGAGCTATCAACGACAAGAGCCTATCTGGTATCATCAAGGACGGGCCAAAGCTATCTGGTTGACGACCTCGGCATGGAGTGGATGCTAACCTACCAGAAACCACGCGCTCTTGTCGAGGTGACTCTGGCTCGGATGGGTTGGAGTCCACCTCCTACCCCAAGGTACCCACCTCGGCTGGATGAAACTCCATGGCCCGAGCCGAGGTGCCCACTTCAGCCCCAGCTGACTCACCACCCCCGTCCAAAAGGCTATCTAAACTAAGGCTAGATATAATGAATTAAAAGGGAACAAAAAACATGAAGTAAAAAAAGGGGGCAGGACAAGGCGAACTCACCGAAAAACGAAAGAGGAAGCGAACTACCCTGGATACAAGACGCGAGCTGAAGAACGGATGTGCGACCTCATCTCTCGAATGCACTTTGAAGGACGAAGGAAAGGGGACCTGGGTCCCCCCTATTTATAGCCACTATACCCGGGGACTGACAGTTCAAATCGACGCGATCCTATGGCTTTCGTGAAAACAGGCTACACTCCCCTCGAGGAAGATTTTGGTTGAGTGTGATTTTTGGCATTCACGGAGTTAATAACCTGCATCGAGTTCGCGCAACCCGACATGCGATCTAGTTTTTTCGATTGAGCCACATGGGTTACATTGGTCCGACCATAAAATCGGGAGGTGAACCAAGAAGAAATCGGGCCAACTTGCTTGCACTGACCGTGAACTCCCTGCACCGGGATTACGACCCCTGGCACGGGGAGTGGGGGGCGATTGATGAGGGGTGATTTGGCCCAACCTAGCGACCGAGGTACATGTGGCTGCGATTAGCCAAAAGGATGACAACTCAACAAGGGAAGCCTTGTTAGGAGCTCGGGAGCTCGGGAACTTGAGCACCTCGGCATAGTCATCTCGGCATAAAGGCACCTTGGCACCCAATTTAGTTCAGGGCCAAAGAACCGAAGTGCCACATAATCAACTCTAGAAGCTTCCCCAACGGACTTTGAATCTCTTGGGATCACGACGTCTAATAACAAAGCTCATCTTCACTCCACCCGAATAGGAGGGAAGTGATAAACCTTATCAACTGGCGCATTGCTCTCCTTCGGAAACAGAACGGATCTTATCTATGCAGCCCAGAGATCCTGGAGCCTTTTTCGTAGGATTCACAGCTACCCAAATATATAAGGGCATTGATTCTCAAGGCGAAGGTACGCGCGATTACTTGCACTCAAGCTCTCTAGCATTCATACTTAGCTCGCAAATACAACAGAGTACTGACTTAAGCATTGAAGCGACTTCATTGGGTCTTCCACCCCAGTCTCTCTGAGCCCTTTGCAGATTGATCCAGCTCGCCACATGAGTATGTCCAGGCACTTCTCCAGCTAAGAGCTTCCAGATCGCACACCATCAGTAATTATTTCTACTAATCTACTAATCTATTGATATGCTAATTTACTAATCTACTAATCTACTAATTAGTCATTCTTTCCACTAATCTACTTGCACCATGTATGACACGGTAAACAACTAGGTTGCAAACGGGTCGATGTCGACCAATTATCTAAACTAGGTCGAAGTCGACCCGCTATACAATTTTCAAAAACGAATTGATTTTCATCGTCTTCCTCACCCGACTGTAAAGAACGGGTTTCTAAAAGATTTTCTTCCCTTTCTTTTGGATTTTTTGCCTAATTTTTTCTTTCTAAATACACATATAGTCTTCGCACTATACAATGAACTTAAAAAGATGGAGAAAAAGTACCTATATCCAAGAGTAAAAGCTACTATTCACGCCTAAAAAACATATTTTTCTCCACTAAAATAATGTGTTTCTGCTCCTAGTTTTAGGGAAAAAGGGAAATATATTTAACATTAATTGGTAATAGAGAAAGAACAACGGAGATGGGAAAGAGGACTTGACCTCTTTGGGCGATGAAACAGAGAGTTCTGCCCCTATTACTTTCTTACAATGTAGTTCCACCTCCTCTTGGTCCAAAATGCCTCTGTTTTTCATGAAAGATATGTGAAATCTGCCACCTCTCCTTTTAGAGGGTGTTTGGTTCCGTTTATGTTAATTCAGTAAATGTTTATTGATGGTGCCACATAGGCACTACTTCAGCATTTTCTCTCTCTTGATCTTTTATATTTATTAAAAATGAAAAAAGTTAACTTTGATTTTTGTGCATGTCAGCCATTTGTAGAAGTTATTTTTTAAAGCTTCCATAAACAATCAAGCGTTTTTTCACTGTTACGCTAATGTGGAGTCCGATGGCACCTAGTAGCGCCTAATTGTCATAAACGATTGTAATTATTGCACTTCTCGATTTTACCAGCAAATAAAATACAAACATTTATTCAATAAACATAAATGGAACCAAATACATAGTTGGTCCAAAATGCTGCCAAGAATATTTGAGTTGCGAAGATGGTGAGAAACTGAGTATATGGCAATTTTACATCTTCTGGTTTACTCCAAAAGCAATAAAGAATGGTGGAAGTTCTAGTTGCACACGATTTAGGAGGTTTGACGTGATGAAGATCTTCAAATCGTAATCAAACATGAGTCTAAGAAAGCGATGGGACGTGACCAAAACAAATTAAGTCGAGGAAGGTGATTCATTGGAATCAAAATAGCGTGGAGAGAGAGCGATAAATAGATATATATAGATACATAGATACATAAATAGATAAATAAATAGAATTTTCATAAATTATTTGTATACAATAGCAAATTCATTTTAAATCCGATGGATAAGATTTAACTCGTATATTAATGAATTAAATTTGGATTTGGATTTAGATATGTCCGATCCGTGTGCAGCCTAGTTAGAATTTAGAAGGTACTGGGTTCAAATTCAACAATAGGGAATAGGGATGGGATGGGAAATATAAAGCCTGGTTGGGTTCGGGCAACCCGGCCCATGTAACACCAGCATCCGTTAAATAAATGGTCTGCCCCACTTACACGTCAGAGTAATCAGAAAGCTGCGACCTCGCCAGTCGCCATGCAAAGTGCGGCGAGGACACATGGCTCTAAAACGAACCAACTCACGATCGTGGCCTATGATTCAATTATAATCACAAGAGATATCTCGTAAAGAGTGCGTTGAATTGCGATTGGAAGAATTCGTACATGGTCTCTACACACAAATGATGGGACCTACATCTTCAACAGTGCCAGATGAAGACAGAAGACTCTGGTGGGGTACGACGTACAAACAGGATGATGTGTCAAAAAACAAGGAGGGAATATCTGGTGGGAAAGGCAATAAAATCGTGACCCTCCTTCCCAAAGCTCTAAGTTCTAACCGCTGAGGCTGAAACATGCCCCCGAGAGCCGAGAACCGACATCTCTTTCCTTAATTCCTGTTTCTTTCGAATTTCACTTCTTTAATCTTTCCTTTTCTCGACCCCAGCAAAGGAAACAGAACTAGAATCTGCGCCCTCTCTCTCTCTCTCTAGTGTCTAGTCTCTGTATAAATATCTGTCTCAGTCTAATCCAAGCTAACCGAAGCAATTCACTAGTCTGTAAAGGTGAAGTTTTCTTTTTCATTGTTCTGTGTGGGATACTTTCCTTGCGCCTGCCTCCTGGAACCAAACGGTCCCTTTTGTTGTTTGATCAACATGCAGCAGCAGCAGAAGCCATGCACCTTCAATCTTCATTTCAATGTTTGTAACATCTGAATCTTCTATATCGTTGATCAAAGTTCCGCTTCTTCGGTGTCTGGCTTAACCGGACGCTCTGTGGCGACGAGTGTGGAGAAGAGATGAAGAACGAAGAACAAGCTCGCTCTCTGTTTGGGATTTCCCTATCCGACCGACCCAAGTGGCAACAACTTCTAATTTGCTCTTCTGGTTTCTTTTTCGGTTACCTCGTCAATGGCATCTGCGAGGTCCTCATTTTCTTCCTTGCAAAATTTTCGGAATCGCAATCCTGAGATTTTTTTTTGTTCCGACTTTTTTTACTCTGTTTTCATTTAAAGCTATGCAGGAAAATAGTTTTTTCTCGTGTTTCTTGTTCATGCGGATTCACATTTTTATTCCTCGCTGTCCTATTTGGAGTAATCACTCTTCATACTTTTTAAATAAACTAGTCGAAAGAATTTTGGGATAGGGATCATTGATTTTTTTTCCTATTCTTTTTTACTGCTCTGTTTTCTTCATCCATAAGACCAGTTTTTTCTTTTTTATGAAGCCACATTCATAAGATCACTTATGCTTTCTGAATGATGCTCTTACATCAGGGGCTGCCATTTTGTTTTTACTGATTTCTTGTCTTGTTTCAGGAGTATGTGTACAATCGCCTCCACTTCAGGTCTTTTCATATTCTTCTCTATCTAAATATTGAATTCTATGTTGTTTCTCCTTTTTTTTAATTAAACCATGTTTGTTTGCTTTAAATTCCAAATTAGGATAAGTGATATTGAACTTTGTTGTTCTTCCAGCTATGGTTGGTACTTCACCTTTGTTCAAGGGTTTGTATATTTGGCGCTCATATATTTCCAAGGCTTCACCACTAAGCAGACGGTGAACCCATGGAAGACCTACGTCAAGCTCTCTGCAGTTCTGATGGGATCTCATGGACTAACCAAAGGGTCTTTAGCTTTTCTTAACTACCCTGCTCAACTCATGTTCAAATCCACTAAGGTATTTCCTGCATTTTGTTTATTTATTTTGATCACACGCTTAGCTTTATTGTTGGTAAAGCTTTACTCCTAGAGCAGAAAACGGGTAGTGTTTATTGCTTAATGTCATCTCCATTGAAGTTAACTGAAGTTTTAAGAACTGCCCAATTAAAATTTGAGAAGTTTAGGTAAGAAAATCTCTCTATCTACTTTTGATTCTTATGTTTTAATGATTCTGGAGTTCAGGTACTGCCGGTGATGGTAATGGGTGCCTTCATTCCAGGCCTGAGACGGAAATATCCAGTCCATGAATACGTTTCAGCTTTGCTTCTCGTAGTGGGTCTCATCCTTTTTACCTTGGCGGATTCTCAGACATCTCCCAATTTCAGCGTTATCGGCGTCGTGATGGTAACAGGTGCTCTTGTCATGGACTCCTTCCTGGGTAATCTGCAAGAGGCAATCTTCACCATGAATCCCGAGACCACGCAGGTATGATCATCTCCATTTCATGATTTCATCTCGTCTCAGGTTTATTGTTAAACACTTGTTGTCTGGTTTTGATCTAGTAATCCTTTTGACGCAGATGGAGATGCTGTTTTGCTCAACAGTAGTCGGGCTGCCATTCTTGATCCCGCCCATGCTCTTAACGGGGGAGCTGTTCAAGGCTTGGAATTCATGCTCTCAGGTGTCCATTTGGTCTCTGCAACAGAATTTTCTAAATTTAGTGAACAAATTCTTGGGAGATTTTTATGCCATATTAAGTGGAGAAATAATCAAATAAATTAGATGTGAGTAAATATAACGTTGGGCTAAATGGGTGAAAGAAAGAAATCCGATTCGAGATCTGTATATTCTGTCATATCACTATATGTGATTTTACTGTGGAGGGGACACCACAAAAGTAATCAATTAATTAATCAATGATAAATGTGTTGTAGCCTGTAGCCTGTAGCCTGTAGCCTGTGCTTAGTATATATATAAGACCCAAGTCACCAGGTAGGTAGAGAAATAAAATATAATATAAGGTGGGCCCTAAGTCACAAGGCCTGAAGGAGACCGGATCTGCTCTTTCCACCCGGCGCCTCACACGCACATCCTATCGAATCTCCCGTAGTTATTTATTATTATTCACGGGAGATGTTCCCAATGCACGATGATAGATGTGCATGTGAGGCGACCAATGGTGAGGACGTCACAGCCCGAAGGAGCTAGCTAGCGAGCTGGTTTGCTGGCGAAGTCTTCTCCTTAACATGAGGACCCACAACCCCAACCCGTTTACGGTCTCAACGACGTCAGTTTCACTGATAACTGGTTGCTCTGCTCTGTATTTGTTAGTACATGAGACTATGTTGGGATTTGGTTGATATATGTTAAATTGGGTTTTGATTTGAGTGCAGCATCTTTACGTCTACGGCGTCTTAGTGTTCGAAGCAATGGCCACTTTTGTAGGACAAGTCTCCGTTCTGTCTCTCATCGCCATTTTTGGGGCTGCTACCACGGCCATGGTATGTAGATCTAATGTTGAATATGGACATCTCTCCACTCTCTCTCTCTCTGGCTCTCTTTCATAGTTTTGTACAGACCCGGTGGCCGAATCGGTCAGGGGTCCAGTTATCGGGTCGAATGGTTCGATCGTTCAAACCGAATGCTTGGTTCGTTCTGACAAAAAATAAAAAATGGTCAAAATCGTTCCAACAGTTAATTACCCGGTTCAGAAGTTCATTGACCAAAATCAACAGTTTTGAGGGAAATCTGGTTTTTAGGGAAAACGAAACCAATCATCTGACCGGTTCTCAAATTTTTTTGGTCCGATCGTCCAGTCCGGTCTGATTTTGAAAACTTTGTTGACGAATAATGAATGCATGCAGGTGACAACAGCTAGAAAGGCAGTGACATTACTGCTGTCTTACTTGATATTCACGAAGCCCTTAACGGAACAGCATGGGACAGGACTCTTGCTCATAGCCATGGGCATCATACTGAAGCTTTTGCCCGAAAGCAACCCCACCAGGGCCACTACCTCCTCTGCCGTTGCCAGGAATGCCAAAGCAAAATCCTCTTTTAAACATGACAAGACTCCCACTACTACTACGACTACTCTTCATCAATCAGAAAATGCCCAAGATGACGAAGAAAAGAGGAATTTGATATGAATGCAAATTAAATAATCTAATAGAAGAAGATAGAAGAAGAAGAAGAAGAAGAAGAAGCGTGTTGTTATTGTAATTTCCTGTTACCACTCCACTTGCTAATAATAGTTTGATTATGCAAGAAAAATAAGAAAAGAGACGGAATGTTTCATGTTTGGGTAGTTGAGCAATATGTCACGATCGAGTCCTGCAACATTGCACCAGACTGAAAGAAATTCAGGGCTGTGGGTGGGACTTGGGAGTCGGACCACATTTTGGAGAAAAAGAGCGACCGATGTTGGAAAGTCAAAGTTGTGATGATAATACAAGTTTCTCCGAGAATGTACCGGCCGGGAAATACACTTCACTACCATCTCATAGTATGTTAATGTTTTACCATTACCAGTAGCAGAGAAAAGAAAAACCATGGAAATGTCTGTCCACTTGGTGAATTAGGATTCTCAATTCGACCTTGGAAACCGAACTTGTTTTTCTGGGATAAAAATAAAAACTGCTTTTAATGTAACAAAACAATAACCAGCAAGTGTAAAGGCGATAGGTCATGGCATGTGCATTAAGAGGCATACAGTCCGTAGTTTTAGGGAGCCCCACAGCCACAGGCCACGGCATGGAGACTGGTGCAGTGTCGCGTACACATAAAACTATGAACTGTAAGGCCGGTCTCAAAGCGGTGGAGACGGAGTTGCAGCTCCCACCAAAACTAAATCTGGCTCAACTACACATATGGAACCTGCCGTGTGGCATTGCTGCATGGCCTTGTGTCCTGTGAAACAACTAGAGACTTGCCTTCAAGTGGACACACACATGGAACCTGCCATTCTGCTAATTTTACACCCAAGGGTGGAAAATAAATGCATGGAGGATCCATTCATCCTTTCCAGCTCTAAAGTAAAAGCTATCACAGTTTCCTTCTTTTTCGATATGTTTGGTTTGAAGGAAAAAGTAAGGAAAGAATGAGAAAGGTTTAGGAAAACCTTTACAAACCTGGTTCCCATATGATCTACGCTCCAAATTCAAACTTTGTAAATTGACATTTGGAGGTATGCCATTGCTGCCGAGTTGCTAAGCCAAGCCTTATTCTCATCAATTTCATCAGTTTCAAGGGGACGAAGTCTTCTAAATAAAAAATTCGATCAATAGGGCAAAGAAAACAAAGATCCGAAAACTAAGGGAAGAAGACAGAGGATCCTGCTCGATCTCCTCCGTGATGGACACGGCACATGGATCATGGACTACTCCACTAAGTAACCCCTCTGGCCCTCTGTTCCAATTTCCAAATGGATTGAGAGTCCAACTAACCAACCATGTACTTTCCTTTCGAAGCTCTCAACCTCTTCTCCTCTCATATCATAGCCTTTCTGTCCATGTGCTAATTAGACCGAATTTCTTCCAATCCGATCTGGATCAATATGAGCCCAAACCAATCCAATAAATACTTTAGATCATTTTGGACCAATCCAATTCAACGTCTGAACAGCCCAATCTGTTTAAATTGGTTCTAATCCAAACCTGGCCCATTGACACTTGTACTCTTATCTTTTATCAATGAACTGGATATTGGTTCAATCTGACCCAATCCAATATAAATACATTACAGATGGACCAGTAGGTCCAATCTAATACAGTAAATACTTTGAACCATCAAGTCTGGGCTGATCCAATTCAATATGTCTTATTGGACCATCTAATACATCCAACTTGATTTTGATTTGGATGGAGTTCAACCCAAAACTGGTCCATTAACATCCCAGCAATGCATGAGCATGACATTTGCAATTTATGGTCATCGATTATGCAGTTAGATAAGCCAGGTTTTTTTAAGGTGAAGGCCCTCAGGCCGTAATTCATTATAGACAGAGGGTTACAAATAAGACTCCAACACCAATCCAGAAATACAAGTTGGTGGATCATCATACCATTAGAAAGAACGTGAGCTACCCTATTCCCACCCCTACCAATGAAACTAACTTCAGCGCTTGAGAAAAATCGAAGGAGATCCCTGCAGGCACCAATGAGATTAAAGATCCACCAATGAGAATAATGAACATCCTTTAATAGAGATTACACCAAAATCTGCAAATCTCCTTCGAGAATAATACTTTGAAATTTTAACTTTACAGCTGCTCTCAATCCTTCAACAAAGGCTATCGCTTCATCTTACAAGGGAGAGCACGACAGGATCTTCTTTGTTATAGCATACCTTAAAGTCATCCATCAAAGTCCCGAATAACCACACCAATTGCTGAGCTTTCAACACGATAACTAATGTTTCTATGGTTCTACTTTGCATCAAGTGACCAATTCTTAATGATGGCATCTCTCCATTACTATAAATGTTTCGAAAAATCTATAATGCATTCTATAGAAATTGTAGCAATATAATTCAAACAAACGATGATAAGCAATTTGTCACAATAACATTTAATGTTGTTAAATTATTTAATGATTAATATACCTTGTGAAATATAAACTAATGAAAATAAACCATGATAAAAAAAAAATTCGAAATGCACCATAGTTCTCAAAAACGGAAACCCAAAATGTACAGTTGGGTGATATCGATCTTTTAACATCTATTATTTTTTTTCTTGTACACATTGCAAAACCATTTCGAACTCAAAACGACTCCAAATTCCCGTCCCCACATTCAACTCAAAAAAGCCTTGCCATGAATTCAAAATAAGCTCCTTTTATTAAGAGGGTATTTTGGAAGTCTTCCCTTGGGTTCTTTTGTGATATTCAAAACTTGGAAGACCAAATTTTAGTCTTTCCCATTTTGGCAATAAAAGATGAAAAGCCAAGAAGGGCCCACTCCCTTAAAAATTCGCAGAAGCCCAAAACAGCAGAATATCGAAAAGCTTCAAATGAAACTTTGGTCTTTCAAAACCTAAGATATCCTTCTACTCCGTTTTTAACAGCCTGATTGACCAGGGTACTTCTCTAACAGTCTTGGACTTGAAAACAAACATCAAAAAGCTCGACATGCCTTTTAGTCAGCTTATTATCAAAAGATCTACATAAAAAGACTTACCAAACAGCCCCTAAACTGAAATTTTAAATGACTAAAACATTATAGCCAATACAAGATGTTCATATGGCTGATATAGGTTCTGGAGTTCATTGAACATGTAGCCAACCAAGTAGGTCCCATATATTAAAGGACAGTCTAAATCACGCATAATTTTTTCTTTATGGCAGAAACAGGTGGATTCATGTGGGTATATACTAGTTGACTTGCACATGTAAATGCACATACAAGAAACAGACAAATATAGTGGGGAGAGCAGAAGACATGCACTAAAATTTTGAGACGTGAGGCCAAAGGCAAGTATTGGCATTACACAGTAAAGATAAATGTGATTTTAGCAACTCAATTTAGCCTTAATCTCAACTATATGAAGTTGGCAACACGAATTCTGCTATGTAATTGTGCTCTATTAAGGTGGAGTTTGGGAGTGTTTATTTGAAAAGTAAGTGTGGAGGCACCGATGTGGCAATGTTTTAAGACTACTCTCTGAATTCCAACCATTTAGGCTATCTTTTCGATATAGATCCCACATTTGATGGTAAAATTTTTTGAAATCATTCCCATTAAAAGGAAAACGCAGAAACAATGATGAAATGGGATCTATTTTCAATTAAGGAAAAAAAAAATCAATCATAAAACCCTCATTAGTAATCCTTTGACACATGAAATTTTATACAAACCTTTTTGGAGGAAAGAAAGGAACAATACATTTTCAATTAATACAACAGTGGGTGGATAATAGTTAGCATAATATGATGATTGCATCAAAAGGATCAATATGACCTACTTTACCTTCTTAACAAGATTCAAAGTCCTGAACTCTGCATCATCTTTGATGAAGCTCCACGAGAGGTAGCTTAAAGGAATGGTGGCAGCATGTTGGAGAGCATGAACATCCACAAATCCCCGGTGTGGAGGAAAATCATATACCCCCAAGAGCATAGCAAGGCCTCCACCCATGACAACTATCCACAATTTCAACCGTGATGGATGGTGAGCCAGAACAGCCCAGACAGCCCACAGGAGAAGCTGAGCTATTCCAATGATAAGACACACTTTCATGTTCAAACCTACATAATTCCAAAAACAGTCAGAGAATTGTTCATATAGATATAAGAGAAAGGTGCAATCTTTTCCAGCAGCCCCACCCACTGCAACACATGCCCAGGAAATTCCATTCCATGATGAATGCAGATACTTTATCATCAACACATACACCTAACAGCATGATGACCAATAAAAACACAATGTGACTATTATGTCATTTCCTTTTTTAAAGACAAACATAGAGACACAGATTAGGCCAGAGTTAGAGATGTCCGATTGATGCAATGTTCTTGTCTCCTAAAACCTTGATTGGTCCAAGTAGACTCTGGGCACTAGGGGTGTCAATGGACCGGTTTTGGGTTGGACTCCATCCAAATCAAAATCTATTTGGACGGACCAATAAGACATTGAATTTGGACAGATTGGACAAACCAATATGACATATTGGATTGGACCTGGTCCATCCATAATGAATTTATATTGGATTGAGCCAATATCTGATCCATTGATAGAAGATAAGAACATAGGTGTCAATGGACCAGGTTTAAGTTGAAACCAATCTAAATTAACAGGAATTTGAACAGATTGGACAGTCTCTGGACCGGTCCAAAATATTCATTGAACTGGATTGGACCAGGTCCATTTGTAATGGATTCACATTGGACTGGACCGGATTGGACCAAATCCAGTCCAATTGACACCTGTACTGGGCACCACATGATAAACATGCCATAAGTAGTGCAGTGGTCTCTAAGTTGAATGGGAAGAAACCTTATGTGGATTGATGAAGGCTTACCATAGTCAAGTTTATAGAAGTTGAGATATAAGATATGGGTTGTCACAAATGCAATCAATGGGGCCGCAACCAGGACTCTAGCAGCTTCATCCCTCACATTAAACGTTCTTAGTATGGCCAGAATAAGGGTATAAACAAGGAATGCCACAGCTGAAGAGTAGTGTAGCTTCTCTGTTAGACCCACATCTCTGAGGATAATTCAACAAAACAAAATTAAACAAAGAAAAATTAGGAAATGTTCTTAGCCCTAACCAATTTCTCAAATAACTTAACAGAAGAAGTTGCCAGTAATCTAAATACACACACACACACCAACACATACATACATGCACATCACAATACAATGAAGCATTATGGACATCTAAAAGGATAGGGAACATTTTCAAAACATTGTAATCAAAACTTTTCATTCACTTATAGACTCCACATTGACAATGAACTATGCATATTTTGGATCAAAGTGTAGATATAATTGTAGAGAACTCTAACCCACTGCCTCTGCCATCTTTAAGAAAAATGCCAATGTTATCCTGAAAGGAGGAGCAGGCCAGACAAAAGAGAAGGAAAGAAACCAAATCTTACCGTGTGTGAAAAACAGCACTCCAGAACCAGGAATTCATTGATAAGAGCCCATAGATATGAAACAAGCCAGTGTACTCGTAAAATGTTTTTTTATTTGGCCTCAGAGGCAATTTGTAGTACAGCAAAATGAAAAAAGACAGCCATCCATGGAACTGTATTGCAAGGTTTAATGCAGAAAGCGCCACAGAAACAGGCTCCTGAAACATGAATAATAATTTTTCTTTTTCTTTTACTTTGCTCTTCTCATTTCCTTTGAGGCAGGTAAAGCAGATAATCAATTACGAAAATATCAATTCCAAACAAAGTAGCATCATAATAAACAAGTATTAGGACAACAAACCTGAATTCCAAAGACATGCTGGAAAGGCCACTTTCCATGATATTTGACAGGCCTATTCCCCAGTTTCTCTCTTTCCCTCTCTCTGTCAAGCATGCAGTGGTACCGACAGTCACTCTGACAATCCCACTGTTTCCACCTCAAATAAAGTGGTTCCTGCATGTACCATGGACCATCAATAGGGACACCATCAGATGAGAATCTGCAGTGCTGAAAACACAAGTCCCTAACACAACCAGTCTTCTCACACTGCTCTAAACAAGCCCTGGAATCAAAAGAATTGTTATAACATCACATTATAATCCTGAAAAATAATCCACACATTGCAGCTATATTTCAGGCTGGTTTGTAAAACTAAAGGAAGAGTGTAAAAATGCTAGCTTTTTAATTTTATTAAGTCAATAACTAAACTTTCAACTATGTGAAATTTCTCAAGAATCAATATATATGGCTTTCTTTTACTTATGAAACCAGTTAGGGATAGAGCACTTGCTTATTGAAGGGGACTCTCAGGTGGTGGTGGGATGGCTGCTGAATCCGGACTCTGTGATTTGGGGCTATAGAGACCTCTTTAAAAAAAATCAAATGGCTAACAAGAAATATGACAGTCAGAGTCCAGTGGGTAGGCAGATCAGCAAACTCTATGGCTGATTCACTTGCTAAACAAGGGGTTTCTCGGGACTCTTTATTTTGGGCTACCTTGTAATCATGTTCATCTGATCTTGTAATGCTGTAATCAATCTTAAAGGAAAGGTCACATCTCGTGCCTTTCCTTGGGTCACCTGTAACTCTTATTTTCTGGATTACTTATCCATTGATCTCTCTCTCTCTCTCTCTCTCTCTATATATATATATATATATATCTGTTGGAATATATATATACTCCAACAGATTAAAAAACCAAGCGATTGCAAAAATACAATTATTTAATCTCATTTTACATGACAAATTATAAAATCAGACTAACAGTCTCTGACAATTTAGTTCCAAAGTTTTGGCTCATGCTTTGTGAACAATGCTTCTTTCATGGTTAGTTCTGTCCTATTTGTAATTGTGTGGTCAGCTTTTAGCTGTTTTTGTATTTTCACTGCTGCCTACCATAGACAGTTTTTGGTCCTTTTCCCTTTTTTTGACAAAAGGTAATGAAGATTGTTAGTGGTGTTAGTGAAGGGGTATTTCGGTCTTTGTACTTGTTGAGAATGTTGATGTGTACTGTTATGTTAGTTCGAGTGCCTCTTACTTAAAGAAGGGCACTTAAGTCTTTTCCAATAAGTTAATAATATAATAACAGGTCTGGCCGAATCTAGGGATTACTTTTTTCTCTAATTCGAACCAGCCTTTCTCTCTTCCCTCTCTTTTCTCTCTTCTTCTTTCCTCTCCTACTTCTTGCTGTTTACTTTACTTTACAGTCAACGAACAAGACAGAATTCTAGGGCAGGTCAAACTTCAACATGGTATCAGAGCGAGGTTCAACAAATCAGACTTGCTAGAATTCTGTCTTCTACGCATTCGAATTAGGGTTTCTCTTGGGTTTCTCAGCTGTGAGTTAGAGACTGGGAAAAGGGCTGGAAAGGAGTGATCGCCCTCTTCCCTAGGAGGTTCCTATGCCTCCGATTGTGTCGTTGGTGATTGGTTGCTGTGGTTTCTAAGCCCTAGTTAGGGCTGGTACGTGTGGTGCAGTGGTGTCTCAGCCCTTCGTGTGGTTGGCCTTCAGGCGATGAGGTAAAGTTTTTTTATGCATATTTTCTGTTATGGAATACATGAGAGGTGTAGTACAGTTCGCATGATGGGTTTTCAGATTGCAGTATGCTAGGGTTTATTCTGGTTTGTGTGTGATTCGAAGGGCAATAGTGTCTACTTAACGGTGAAACTTCCTGTAGTTGTGGATTAGGGTTGGTGGTGTTACAAGTGTGGTTTTCAGCATTTGATATCACTGAAATCAGTGTGTAGACTTCGGTGAGTAGGGGTTGTGGTGTTGCAGTTTTCAGCATTTAGTATTGCTGAAATCAGTGTGCAGATTTCGGTGAGTAGGGTTTGTGGTGTTGCAGTTCTTAGCATTTATTACTGTTGAAATCAGTGTGCAGATTTCGGTGAAGTGTCTGTGTGTAGTGTGCAGTGTGTAGTGCTCATAATTCAGTGCTCAGAATTCAGTGATAAGGGAGTTCGACAATGGCAGATAACAGTGATAGTAAACCTAGTGTCATGATATCTACTAACTACCTGAATGTCCAAATGACCTCCATTAAACTGAATGGAGAGAATTATGTCCCTTGGGCCAAGTCTGTAGAGGTTTTTCTGAAGGCGAAGAAGAAAGTGAAGCATATAAGAGAGGAGAAACCCCCCGCTAATTCTCAGGAGTATGAAGACTGGGAACAGGAAGATGCACAGATCATTACATGGTTGTGGAACAGTATGGAACCCAAAATCAGTGTGAACTTCATGTTTCTTGACACAGCCAAAGAGGTGTGGGATCATGATAAGAAACTGTATTCAGGTCAAGATAATACCACTAGGGTATATCAACTGTATCAGGAATACTTCAATCTGCATCAGGGAAATCAGAGCCTTGAGGAGTACTATGCCAGTGTGAGGAATATCCGTAATGAGTTAAATGTCTATCATCCTCTCACTTCTGATGTCAAAGTTCAACAACAACAGCGAGAGCAGCTTGATGTGACACGGTTTCTGGTGGGGCTGAAGTCTGAGTATGAACCAGTACGAGCCCAGATACTAGGGGGATCTGCTCTTCCATCTTTAGAGGAGGTGTTTGCTCGTCTTCGGAGGGCTTCCATTGGATCTATGGACTCTAATGTCTCCGATAAATCAGCATTTGCAGTGTCAAGAGGTCGAGGTGGCAGAAGTGGGGCTCGAGGAGCCCAGCCTGGCAGGAGTGGTAGTGGTGGATCTACACATATCCGTGGTGGTGGTCGTACTGGAGGCAGAGATTCAGGGGGAGCTCGTGGTAGAGGACGTGGCTCGGGTCCACGGAAGTGTACTCATTGTGGTTTGGATGGACATACCATTAACTACTACTATGACTTACATGGTCCTCCCTCGACGTGGGCCAACCATGCCATGACTAGTGACACCAGTTTCAGCTCTAGATAGGAGAACCGGTCAACTGACCCGATGCCTTCTACTCCCTTAGATGGTCCAGGCAAGGAGATGGTGAGTGTTCCTCGGGATGAGTATGAGAGGTTTGTTCAATCCAAGTCACAACAGAACACAGTTTCCTTTGCACACTCAGGTATGGCTTGTTTGGCATCCACACCCATCCCCTGGATTATTGACTCTGGAGCCTCCGATCACATGACGGGAGCTCCAGGTGTGTTTTCATCTCTCACTCATTGCTCAACATCACAATCTGTTACCCTTGCTAATGGCTCCACATCATCTATCCGTGGTGTTGGTAATGTTGACCTAGACCCTGTATCCCTATCCTCTGTTTTATATGTACCTAAGCTTCCATTTAATCTTATGTCTGTTAGTAAGCTGACCAAGTCCCTTAAGTGCAGGTTCTATGTCTGATAGACGATCTACCACAGGCTATTGCACCTTTCTGGGGGGTAACCTGGTAACGTGGAAAAGTAAGAAGCAAACAGTTGTGGCAAGAAGCAGTGCAGAAGCAGAATATAGGGCCATGGCACATACTGCTTGTGAATTAATGTGGCTGAGGAACCTTCTACAGGAGATAGGATATGACATCAGTACTCCAATGAAACTCTATTGTGACAATCAGGCAGCGGTTCATATCTCTTCCAATCAGGTGTTTCATGAAAGAACCAAGCACATCGAAGTTGACTATCATTTTGTGAGAGAGAAGGTGCTGAATGGGGTGATAGAAACTGCATATGTTAGTACGGGAAACCAATGGGCAGACTTGTTTACAAAAGGTTTGAGTCGGGGGAGAGTGGACTACATATGTAACAAGCTGGGATTATATGATATATACTCACCAGCTTGAGGGGGAGTGTTAGTGGTGTTAGTGAAGGGGTATTTCGGTCTTTGTACTTGTTGAGAATGTTGATGTGTACTGTTATGTTAGTTCGAGTGCCTCTTACTTAAAGAAGGGCACTTAGTCTTTTCCAATAAGTTAATAATATAATAACAGGTCTGGCCGAATCTAGGGATTACTTTTTTCTCTAATTCGAACCAGCCTTTCTCTCTTCCCTCTCTTTTCTCTCTTCTTCTTTCCTCTCCTACTTCTTGCTGTTTACTTTACCTTACAGTCAACGAACAAGACAGAATTCTAGGGCAGGTCAAACTTCAACAAAGATTTCAGCTTCCAATACAATTCTGTTATTTATCAAAAAATTAGAAAAAAAAAGGTTGGTGGCTCGGTGAATGCAAGGAGAAAAAAAGGTTGGTGGCTCGGTGAATGCAAGGAGTGGCAGTTTGCCAAACCCAGTGATTTAAAAGGCACGCCTCAAGCATGTGCCTTTTTGAAGCGAGACGCAAATTTTTCAAAAATTTCTAAAAGAAAGTATAAAAATGCAAAAAAAAAATCAGAAAATTTGCAAAAATAATATTAATTAAAAATGCAAGCATGTGAAAGGTGAAACTTCCAATCTCTTTATTTGTTTCCTAATTGCATTACTCTAGTTCTACAAGCCACTTTATATCGATACCCTTGAGGCAAGCCCGGACAAGCCCATGTTAGGGTCTTAAATTCTTAGACCTTGTTCAGCAATACTTTGTGCTTTGTACTATTGATAGTATGAAAGTACAAAGCACATGTAACACTTCTACTTTCATACTTTTACTTTGAAAACCATTTGGATGAAAATTTTTCAGAAACATACTTTTCAAAGTAAAAGTAAATAAAGGCATTTGGATACAACAAGATGTTGTACACGAGTGAATGCCACATGGCATCCATTTATGCTGCCATGCAGCATCTATATATGCTGCCAAATGGAACAAACATGTCATTAACCACATTCAAATGCCATATGGCATCCATATATATTGCCACATGGCACAAACTTGTTATTGATTATATCCAAATGTCACATGAAATCCATATATGCTGCCACGTGTAGCATGCACTTGTCACTGATTACCTTCAAATGCCACATATCACCCAAAAATGCCACCATATGGCATAGACATGTCATTGAATGTGTTCAAATTCTATACACGTCATGGCACAAACTTGTTATTGATTATATCCAAATGTCACATGAAATCCATATATGCTGCCACGTGTAGCATGCACTTGTCACTGATTACCTTCAAATGCCACATATAACCCAAAAATGCCACCATATGGCATAGACATGTCATTGAATGTGTTCAAATTCTATACACGTCATTGAATACATTGATGTACCTATGCTTCCACATGGCACCCATATATGTTGCCATGTTGTAGAATGTACAAGTATCACAGGTGTGGTTGGTGCACACGTTTTATAAAGTATAAAATACATGAACGGGCCAAAAAGATGGAGTATTGAAAACTGACTTCATGCTTTTCTTTTATTTCATGTTTTTTAAAAGTAAAAAACACGTCAAACAAATGCAAAGTGGTGTTTTTTGTACTTTCATACTTTCAAAAAGTCTTGCCAAGAAAGGCCTTAACTTAAATATAAAAAAAGGTTTTATATAGGTTAAGAATTTAAGACCCTAACATGAGCTTGTTCAGGCCTGCCTCGAGGGGCTTGTTGGGGGTCTGGGGACAAATTCCCTAGCCACCATGCTTAAAAAAACACAAAAAGCACAAAAATTAAAAGAGCGCACGCCTGGGCTGAGGTGCAAGGCATGCACCTTTATAAAGGGGTTGTGCTTGGTCCTAGGTGAGGTGCAGGCCATGAAATTCACCTTGCCTGTATGCCTAGGCTTGCCTTTTTAATAACTGGCCAAGCCACATCCAAACCATTCTTCTCAGGCGGGGGTATTCCAAACAATCTGACCACCCCCAGTCTCATAGCAGTCACTCTAGCAAATTTGTCTACTGCCGTTGCAAATATACTAGGATAAGATGCACAAAGAGGGGATTCACCACACAATGGGTACTTCCAGAAATAGGTATTATAACCACTTTCTGGTTATGACGAGATGAATTGAAAGAACTGGTCCCTAAACTTCATTATGCCTCTCCATAGACCTACACTATACAGCTCGTTGATATGATTTAATTCCCAGCCAAGGCCAGCATCCCCCTATTTACAGCAAATAACCTTGCACTAAAGCCCCTCTTTTTCAAAACCAAAGCACAATAGTCATTTACATCAAAGAACCTGATTCATTAGCTTTAGGGGTCAGACACCTACTCCACCATCCTGTTTCAATTGGCACACTTCCATGCAACTAGACAAAACTTCTTTTCATCCTCTTTTCCATCCCAAAGAAATCCATTAAGAGTTCCTTTTAGCCAAAATGTGGCAAATGGTATGAAAATCTAATAAAAATTTTCATGTGTAGTGCATGCCAACTTGGTAAAACATTTGCATCAGATAGCATCACAAATGCCCTCTTTACTAGAAAAAAATTCAATAGCTTTTGAATAGACTACGTCCACTAGAGAATAATCCTTCTAAATGTAGTGAAAAATCAACAAAGCGGAGAGGCAAGCAGGTAACAAGCTGCAATTGACAATGTTGTAATAATTATAGGGGATCTATTATCAGAAAGAAACAGGTTTAAGATTATGAAAATGATATGGCATTCATGTCATTTGTATAATTAAGTACACGGCATTTATACTAGGTGCCTGGAAGGGTCCCATGCATTGAGCACAGTTGTGTGGTCTCTGCTTTTGGATTTGTAGTTAAGAGTTCTGTTTCAATTGTTGTGGGTTAGAAATTACCTTGTTGGCAGTCTATTTGGGTTCCTACAGTGCGAGAGCCTGAGGGGTAGGTCTCTCTTTGCAGCCCAGTGAGCCCTCTTTTATTTACTTTTCTGCTGGCCTTGTCATGCACTCCCCAAACCCCACATCGTATGTGGCTCTTCTTTTGTGTATTTTTATTGGGAGGGAGTGTTGGGGGGCTACTTCATTGTGATAAAACAAAGAAGACAGGATTGTGGTATCAAGACATGTCATGAATTCCAAAGGCATTTTTGATACAATGGATACACAAGTCAAGTCTACATATAATTTTTCTTTGAAAACCTATTTTTTTAAATACATTTCTGCATGTACAAGCACACTGTATAGGCATCTTTTCAGTAAACAAAACCATTATTTCCTTGGAAAAACTAAAACAAATAAAAAGGCTAAAAAGCACAAGATGAAGGCCAAATTTTATATTAGCTTGAGTTATTTTGCTTATGTTTGTAGAGAAAACCACTCTTGCTTGTCTTGCACAGTCCAATTTCCTGTATATTTACGATTGAACAGTACAACATGACTACATGAGACAAAATAAGAAACCATATCATCATCATCCAAGCCTTATCCCAACTATATGGGGCCACTACATGAATCCTGTTTCGCCATTCTGGTCTATTTAAAGCCATATACACTGTTAAATTATGGGCACTTAAATCATTTCTAACTATTTCAACCCATATCCGTTTTGGTTTACCCCTAACCCTTCTATCCCCTTTAACTTACAACAAATTGATATTTCTTACAACTGCTGTTGGTGGTCTTCCATGCACGTAACCAAACCATGTTAGTCTATTTTCTCTCATTTCATCACCTAGTAGAGATACTCCTAGGTTCTTTTGAATGACTTTATTTCTGACCCTATCCTTTTTAGTTTTCCTATTAACCCATCTAAGCATACACATTTCTACCACTCTCAAACACTCCATGCAACATAGCAGGCAACTATTATATAGAATTTTCCTTCCAATATAAGTGGTATTCGTCTATCACATAAGACTCCGGATGTGCCCCTCCATTTTGCCCATCCCACTCTAATTCTGTGGACGACAGGACGACATCCTCCTCAATCTCTCCCTTGTCATAAATTATCAAACCAAGGTACTGGTAAAGGTCACATTGTGTTATCTTCTAATCTCCAATCGTAAGTGTATCCTCATTTGCATTACACTCCTATTATTATTAAATTGGCATATCATATAATCTGTTTTAGTTCTTATTTTAAAACAACTTGTTCCTAAGTCATGGAAATGCCGAACCTGCCTGTTACAGACATATGAGCCAAGGTATTTGGCTTTAAAGGTTTTCATTCCCCTTTTAGGATTCCTTTTATATCAATATTAGGATTCTTCTAATTACTTAACCAAAAAAAGCACCAGAATCAGTTACTGTGAACCATAAAGTAATAGAGTAGATAGCAGATCCCCATTAAAATTGATCTAGATGTTAGTTGAACCACACAAAAATGTCACTAGCAAAAGGAATTCCTCAAATCCATTTCCACTGTATTAATTCATTAGATGTCTGCAGGTCATCAGTCACATGAGCTGGAACTGGTAGATCATTTAGAGGATGTCTGAACAATTGTGTTTCATGGGCATTCAGTTTCACATTAATCAGGAACACAACAGTCCTGATCATGCATCTTTCTTTTGAATAACCTGTTTGATATAGGCACATGCTGACTAGGTGTTTAAGCCCCTGTTTGGTATCACTTATTTTAAGTACTTATTTGAATGAGTACTTAAAAGAAGTGGTGGGACCACAAAATAAGTGGCAAATAAGCACTTATTCACGTTTAGTGAAAAAGAAGCAAATAAGTGCTTATTTTCAAAATAAGTACTTAAAAATAAAAAGAAAAAAAAGGCAACCTAGGGGCTGCTTATTTTAAGAACTTATTCCAATTTTTAGGACAAAACTGTCCCCATCATTTTTTCAAAACCCAAGGGCTGCTTATTTTGAGCTCCAACATGAACCAGTGGTGGCAACAGGTGACTCTAGGCTGAGAAATCATTCCAAGTATGTCATTTCCTCTCTTTTACTCCATTTTGGGCAACTCTTCATGGCTATAATTGTCATTTCCAATAAGTATAAGTACTTATTGGTTAAGCGGCTCACCAAACACTGTAACCCAAATAAGTACTTAAAATAAATGCAAGTGGTTTGGGAAAGGACCTCCCAAACACCAATAAGTACTTATTGCTTAAACCACTTATTCGCCAAACATGGCCTAGAGCATTTAACTTAATTACTTAAAACATTCAATATCACCCCCCCCCACAAAACTCAAAGCACAAATATCAGCGCAGCATTTCTCCAAAAAATGGTCCACCAAATATGGTTTTGTGGCATTTCTGTTTTTTTCCCTTGGTATGGCAAGTTGGTGAAAAAGAACAACTGTGAAACACATTGGTTCCAAATATCATCTTAATTGTCACTCCTAGTACCAGGGGGCAGCAAGAATTTATTACGAAGATAACCAATTATTTTATGATGTTCACAGAGAAATCATGACATTGTCATATAAACCAAAAAGGGAATCATCTTTTTGAGTGGCGTCAGAGAAATAGAGAAGTGAAAACCATGAATTGACCTCTTTGTATATTAAAAAGACAAATCCAAAATGAATAAAACCAAAGTGAAATCCATGAATTGACCTCTTTGTATGCAACATGGACATTCAACCTTTGTTTTAATAACCTATTCTTATGAAATTCCTTGATCCATCTAACTGTACAGACTACAGAGTAATAAGATGGCAGTGTTGCATCCAAATGTACCTCTATAGAAACTTTATGGAGCTATGAAATAGATGCAACACTGTAGCCAGACATATGCATCTCAGAAAGCAGAAGCAATCTCAACATCACAGTACTTATCAGAAAATATCTCAAAGTTACAATCTAACTCGGATCCTTACCAAGTTTTAAATAGCAAGGCAAAGATTGAAACAGGAAAACTAACTGAATAGATGTAATGGATTATATGTCTACAAAAAGAAATTTTGATTAGCCACCTCAAAAATCTTCATGGAAATCACTATAGGCTGAACTGTTTAATCAATCGAGCTATACAGGACAAATATCTCAGTTTGAGCATATATACAAGCAATACTGATTTAAGCCTGGGTGATGGTTGTTTATCTGAAAAATGGATTGACTTCGAGCTTCAACTACAACTCCCTAGAAAAAAAAAAAGGTTATAAATTTTTCTAGAAATAGATGATCTTTTAGACCAGGAAAAATCAGCTTCAACGTGCTTGTTTATGGGGAATAAACAACGATATGATGGCACGGATTAAAGAAGCTTCACGATTCTTATCCTTGTCCACTCTCCCTACTGAATGGCCATTTGTCAAATATCGAGAAGAATTGTTACTGTGCTTTCCAACCCATGTACCTAGTGTTCTTCCTTCTCGCTCAAGGCCACCTAGAAATGAGAAAGGTCATCAAGTTTGCTGGGTTATCTCCCTCTCTTCCAAAATGTTGAGTATTTCGTTTCTTTTCCTTTTTTTTCTTAGTTGGATCCAGTTTACACATCTGAATTTCAATCCATTTCTTTAAAAGAAAATGAAACACATTTATCCAATGCATATTCGAACTCGTTCAATTGAACGAATAACTAGAAAAAAAAAATAGCCATATTGAGTTCATAAAGAGATTAAATAAAGTAAAACAACAATTAAAAGAGAAGATCAGTAAACATACTTGTAAAGTGGATCGGAGTCCCCAGCACTGGCGTTGAGAACTCCAAACAGACACGAAAGTGCCGCCAAAAAAGCAATCCAACAACGATCTGCCATCTAGTTCAAAACAGTTGCCTCGAAATAAAAAATAAAGCTCCGGAGATCTCCAAAACCATATCAACAGCAAGAAGATATTCTATTAGATGAAGACTGATTGTCTTCTATTTGCAGTAGGTTTGAGACTTTGAGTCAGCTCAAATCGTCCCTGATTCTTCTATATAAACACAATTTATTTATGAAATGAAAAGGAATAACTGTAGAACTCTGGAAGAATAAGAAGCTATTCGAAACCCTAAAACACAGTCTCGGAGAAGGAAACCTGAACCAAGTACAAGATTGTCTTATTAATATCTTTTTCCTTTGGCGAATCGCAAGTTCGACGGAGTTCTGGGTTTCAGAAATGAACTCTGAAAGCAAGACAATCCGACTCGTGGAGATCCTTAAAGTTTTCTTTCCCGTGGGCCAGGTAGAAATGAACAAGTTGATTGGTCTTCTTTATTGCTGGATTTACCGTCAAGAGTCAAGACCAAATATTCAACGATCAACATGAACGGATGATTCTCAAGCTCAGCCCTCGTACTTCATCCCTTCTAACGGTGGAGATGACGGGATGCTATCGTCTCTTTTCCCTCTCTGTACTGCCTTAATATTTTCCCCGAGTGCGAGAGAGAAACATCCGTCCCTAAGCACGAGCCCCCGATCCCGTGTAAGCGTGCGAAGATTCCACCTCCGTCTCCATTTTCAACATTTAGAAAATATAAATAAATTCAAGACCCACCCTTCTCTCTCTCCCCCTCTCTCCATTGCCTGCAACCGCCGAAACCCTTATCCTGCCGGCAACTCTCTCTGTCAAACACTTTCTCTTCTCAATCCCTGTTAATTCATTATCTCTCTTCCCTTCTCTTCTCTTTTAGATAATATGGCAATGATCTGGTTTTCTTGGTTCGTGATTGTATTCTTACATTAATTCAGGTATTCGATTTCGTAGAGTCGAGAAGACCATCATTGCCAATTCTTTCACTCCCAACTCCCAAGAGCATCCCAGTAGAAATGGAAGCGGCGACAACTTGTACTGTTCCTTCACCTTGGAGTGAACACTTTCATTCATGGACTCTGACTCTGGAAGTCGGTCGGCATGAGAAGCCTTTCTATATTTAACCCAATGGGGATGGATGTGCTGCTTCTAATGCGAAAATCACTCTGATAATACTCGACGAAACAGCGTGAATGGAATGGCTTCTACCTATGGCCGCCCTCCCAATACACAGAACATTCTGCCAAGAGTAGTCCAATACAAATGGACACAGTGATGTCATCCTAGAACTCGTTGATGCAGAAAACCCTGGAGGTGTAGATAGGGTTGTATAACCAAAGAAGGTTTTGAAAGGCCGAAAAAAAAATATTTATTCTCTGAGGCGAATTTCTTAAACTACCCTTAACGTTTAAGAAATTAATTAATTCTACCCTTACTGTTTTTAGAAGGATTAAAATGACCGTTTAACCTTTAAGTCAAATTAAAAGTTCCTTAATCGGGTCTTCACCGCCAAAATCCAGACTAAGGAGGGAGTGTCGCTGCTCCGTCACTGCGTCGAGATTGGGAGGGTACAGAGCGCCGGAGCAAATCAAGAGAACACGGGTAGGATCCAGAGCGCCGCTGGGAGTGCCCCTGATTTGACTTGAAATAGATCGGTGGCCATCTCTTCGTGGAGACGGGTAGCGGTCGTTAGCGGCTAACTCTTCCAGCTTTTCTCTTCCAAGAGGGATTTCAGGGCTGCAGTGATGCAGAGAAAAGCGAGGATGATGAGCCATATCTCCATAGGCTGACTACCATTTTCTGATTAATTTTCTGTTGAAATTGAGGAAATGCAGTGCAAACCAACCCAGAATTGAGGACGTCAATGATTAGATGAGATTTCCGCAAGGCGAAAAGGTTGAATCCAAACTCGTCACAGAGAAAACCCGTGAAAAGTTATTCGATTTTCTTCGTCTTCGACATCTCTAATTTGTAAGTGGAACAAGTTTCATTTCATTTCTTTATTATTTTAAAATTGATGAGGGTTAATTTGGGCAGACCCATCAACAATCGAACACGTGAAAGCGATCTGGTGACCTATGATAATTCAGTATTTCCTGCCACCTCAGCAACAGGCCAGGTCAGCTTAAGTACCTTATAACTTCGTCCAAAACCGAAATCTGAGTAGCTTGTGATTATCCGATGACACTAATAGAAACTAACAGCTGCCTCCGATCTCTTTGGGATTACGTCGTACGTCTGCAAACCTCATCATCATCTCGCCTGGATTGTGAGTTGTGAAGTTGGGATTTGCAGGTGTTAACCGATTTACAGTGCTACGGCGTGTCATCCGTGTAGGACAATGCTGCAATCGAGCTTCTGCTTGCAGCCCCCTGGCAATCGACCTTCGACGGGATACTTGTCGGGTGCATATTGACAAAATCGCAAATGATAGCTACTGCAGTTACCTCTGCTACACCGGCGAAAGAACTAGGGGAAGGGATTGATGGAGAAGAAGAGGGATAAATCTGACGAAGCTTCCTTTCTGCAAAAAGAGGGACAAATCTGACGAAGAAGAATAAGGAAAATAAAAACCGAGCTCCTTTTCTCTTCTATGACCGACGTCGAAGAGATTTCCACCTCTCTCTCATTCTCTCCCCGAAGGGATAAGAGATCCATCCTATGGACGCCCAAAGATTGCGGAATAAGGGGCGAATTTCAAAAATTTTATCTCTCCCTTCAAGTGGGAATCGTATTCTCTATTTAGAAAATCATATTTTCAAGGATCAATCTTGAACCATAAACTGAACCAGATCTGAACCAAAAGGAGTGGGAGATGATTATACCTGATACGGAGAAATACTATCTCCCAATGGAGGTGTTCACGCCCAAGGAATGATCCAAAATCTGCTCCCACTGAAGATGGCGCAGTGAAGGATGGAGCAGAATCAGCAATGTTTTTCAAAAGAACTTGACCCTTCGCAAGAATCAACTGGACGGCTTGTGAGTACAGCTCCAATCAATCTTTTCCCAAAAGATTGAAATCAAGATCCAATCTTGATTGCTCCCAAGAACTGGAGATCGAACTGAAGGAATGGCAATGGCAGGAAGGTGGCGGCAGGAGAGAATTCGCAGTATGCAGGAAATCTCTCAATCTCTCTTTCTTTAAGAGAAGAATGTTGTTGATCATGTAAAAGGCTGCCGCCCCCTTCCCCTTTTATAATCTCAAAGGGATCAGCTCCTAATCAGATTAGGAGTTGCTAATCCAAATCATATTTGGGTTAGAAGTCCCTTAGTGATAAGGGATAACCCTTATCATATCTGCAGATAAGATCAGCTGTCTCCTAATCTAATTAGGAGGTTTCCAGATCTAAATCTTATTTAGATCATGGACTCTCTGAGTGGATAGGGTCTAAGCCCAATCCTTTTAGCTGACCCACTTCAGAATTCGCCCCCTTTAAATGACTGATCAAATCAGCCTAGTTCGAAATGGGCTTAAGGCCCATTTAAGGTTATGTACTCAAAAGGCTTCCAAATTGCTGCCCAGTTGGGCTTCCTTGTATGGCGTGGGACCCAAGCATTGATCTACACATCAGCCACATGGGTTCGGCCCAGCCTTTGCTACAAGGCCTAGCCGAATACACTGTTAATGACAGTGCACCCCCTGAAACCCATCAAATGGGCTCTATGGGCCCAACACTTACACTAAGTGGTCCCTGGGCCAAGCCACCTTGTAACACCCAGGGACTGTGGGCAGATGCAAGATTAACCCATCAGGTGTTATCCTCAATGGTCTTACACTTAACCTCTCAGCCCATAATGATCATACACTGCCCGACAAGAGAGGACCTCTCCCTCGGCTGCAAGGAACAGTGTTGCACTCTCCACTTATATGGATCCCGGGAATTAAAACCTTCTTGCAAAACAATTTAGAAACCATACATACATACTTTTATATCTCATATAAAATATATTTTGCAAAACAAATCTCAACGGTTGAAATCGGCTGCCGGCAGTCTTGGTTTCCATCAGTGAGAGTGCATCCCCGATCATTACCTTTGTCCGACAAAGGGGCAGATCCTGTCACTATGATCACCCACTCAGATGAATTCTCGGACTGTCCCAACATACCTAGGTTTTGACCCCCGCTAAGGATCTCACTGATTGGTACATCAAAGACAGCCCAATCCGACACCTAGTGTAGTATCATAATCGAGTCTAGGGGTCGGGTGTAACTTTCCAGTTTTGCCCATCAATCTCCAAGGTCCAGGGCAATACTGGAAATCTGGTCCAGTTCAAAGATTCAATTAATCCTACACTGTATGTGCCTAGGGTCTCACCCTGGCAGCTGAGACAAGCCACCCCAACCGACTTGGTGGCACTACAGTGTCAGCCTTGTCAGGATAGGTCTCCCCAGACCGACCCACTGGCTGTGAACATTCTAAACTAACACGAGTCTCATTAAGTGTCCAGTTTAAGGGTATTACACAGAAACATACCAAGGGAACATGAATCAAATATGTATCTTTATTCATTTACAATAAACTCATAAAGTACATCATTCTGATTGAAGCTAAGGGCATACAAAACTGTCTAACACTCCCCGCCTCCGCTCTCCCCTGTTCCACCATCCACCAGCGATGGTTGTGCCGCTGGTGCATGCATACTGCCTCCCTCTCTATCGACTTGTACTTTCTCCCCACAAAGTTTAAAAGCAAAAAAAATCAGACCCCCAATCATATCTCAAACTCTCGACATTTTTATTTTTGAAATGGCCATTAGATTGAAATATTCGGTTTTACTCCCTCGTGCTTGAGAGCTGCAGTCAGGTGAAGGGTGAGTAATTAAATAAATTTTGATGGGTTTGTTTTGTTGAGAGAATCGATTATAGATGAGGATCTGTTGATTGTATCAGGTTGTGCTTTGGTAGCACTAGTAGTCATTGGAGAGTTAGAAGGTGTCACTGGAAGTTCGCTCATCACCTACGATCGGAGAACAGGGAACTCACAGTGGTGGTAGTAAGGGGCTATCCCTTACTTCTCACAGTGGTGGTAGTCAGCAGGGAAAAACGAGGAGAGGGAGAGAGAACGAAAGGGAAGAGATTGTAAGGGGCTATCCCTTACAAGCTGAGGTGGAGGGGGCTATCCCCGCAACTAGTTAAGGACTCCGTTTGCCGTTGCTACTAGGAAGAGATTATAAGGGTAAAATGGTGGATTTAGTCAATTGTTAGAAAGTAGGGGTAGAGTTAGTCAATTTTTTAAACTTTAAGGGTAATTTAAAAAATTTTCTTTTTATCTATTCATATGAATCAATATCCAAACCCTTTCAATCTCTTTTTTTTTAAATTGATTCTTTTTCTCTACTGAAAAAATTTATTTATTTTTCAAGTTTGCCCTTTTTATTTGTTTTTGTCATTTATAAAGTTTGTATTGTTTCTTAAACCAGCCTTAGTAGTAATTATATGGATATTTTCATGCATTTTTTAGAAGATTATATCACAAGGGTTTAATTGTAATTATATCATAAAGTTTAGGGGAGGTGATTACAATTATTAAACTTTAAAAAATATTTTAGCAATAGTCAAAAACTTTAAGGAAGGTTTTGCAATTTACCCAAAAACCAAAAAGAAAACAAAGTGTCTAAATCTCCTACCAACAAAAGACATTCCACCACCCTATCTGGCGGAACCCTTTTTTATTTTTTTTCGAGTCATGTGAGATGTATAATGTTATATCAGACTAGCGGGGTACCTCTACTTCACAAGGGCTAATGAGAGGATAATGATCTCTTGAATATAAATACTTAGAATTAATTTTGTCAATGAGTTTATAGTCAAATAAGGCAAGAGATGCAAGAAATCAAAATGAAAATGTATTGGTGTTTGTCCTATAATAATTGAATGAAGGAATACTGTATTCCCTTCCATTACAACCAGCCTAAAATGCCTGTATAATTTTAAGTTTTCCACTGTTGAATCTTCACAAAAAAGATTGGCTTGTAGAATTGAACCCATTTTTGTTTCATAACTATACTTTTCAAACCATGCCACCTGCAGCCATCACAAAATTAGCTGAATTAGTAAAAGCACAAAACCGAAGGAGAGCAAAACTCCCCATTAGTAGAAACTTTCCAATATAAATAAGGACTCCAATTATTATCTCTATCCCCCCATTACTTCTTACTTGATTGTATCAAACTCAAAACCAGAAATATGATGATAAGTTTCTCAAGAAACCGAAAATGTGCACCAAAAGAGGAAAGATCAAGTGGACATGCTAAGTGGAACCATAAAATAGCCCATTTAGTTTAATTGTTAGGGAGGATTTCAGATAAATCAAAATGAAAAGAGGCAATTTTTAACAAGATAACCACATTCTTATCCATTTATGAAATTATGAACTACCGGTCATGGTTCCACGTGAGAATATCTTCTGCTAGAAGCCAATGCCCCTCTTGCACAAAAATGGTCCATACAGTGAGTTTAAGAAATGAAAAAAAAAATTGGTAAATTAGAAAATAAAACCTAGAGTTCAAAAAAAAGGACTTAGTATGGTTTCATTGCAATCATATAAAGCAATAAAACCAAAGACAAACCTATCAAATAAATAAATAAAACTAAAGACGAAGGTGCCAATTTATCAAGTTGCTAAATTCTAGTATCAGTTATCAATTGGCTACAAAAATAAAGAGTAGTAGCAGCATCATTGTAGAAGGGAGAAAATATTTGAAAATTAGCATATAATAAAGAGGAGCTCACCATGGCCCCATGATGATCCTTAATCATACCATGTGTTCCCACATAAGTGGTATGAACAAAATCAATCAATCAATCAATTTAACACAAAGTAGTATAAATCTACCCTAAGACAATTCACTATGTTATTAAATGGAAATACCACCAATGATAGGAAATTGCTAATTAAGGCCAAAATATTAAGAAAAAAGGTTGTAAATTAACAAAAAAGAAAGCTAAAAATATTAAGTAATTGTAATAGGTATACGATCTCCATGTTTAATTTTGTGCATGTGCAAAATGCGAAACCAAATCAAATCATTGGTTAGATCTGATGAATAAACCAACCAATTTCAAGAAAAAGAAAAACAAAGTTAACATTCATAAACAGACATGATACTCCCAAGGGTAGAAATCAACATAGCAACATTCAGCTATTGAAGATTTAAGAATCTACTTAATGATGTATTAGTTAGGACCAAAAAAGGTCAAAATTGGTGAAGAATATAAAGGATTTTAGCAGCGAGCAAGGAAGGAGAAGGTAGCATAAATAACAAACTCTGTCAACAAATTCTCCAAACCTAAATCCAAGCAATGAAAAACCATCATCACCTATCCTTCCAAACAAATCTTCCATCAAGGTCACTCACTTACCTTTTTCATTTATTCTGGTTAAGATTCTATTCTTTCTTTAATCCTTCTGAAAAAACCATGTCCTGGCCAAATATAAACATGTCTCTTTTGGTACCATAACTTGGCATTCTCCCAAAAACTGCTATCAAACCCTCTCTACTCTTGATTGTGATGATACCACCCAACCTCTTTTGGTCCACTCAATAAAAAGGTCATCAACCAATGTTGATCACAGCTATCTGTGGCCTTGGGAGGGACAATTCTATTCTCTTAATTCTTGGTCATTACTGTTTTAAATCCATGTGCATCATAAAGATGGCTGATTGAGTCAGTTGGATAGAAAAGGTGATGCCTCCTCCAAAAAGAAGCCACCAAAATGTGCAACTGTTAGTGTAGCAAGACAATGGCAAGAAATAGTAAAAAGGATATTGGCCCTACAAACAACAATAAAATGAACAAAAGAAAAATAACTAATATAGGTCATAACTCATAAGTACAAATGCCAAAGAAGAAAATAGAAAGAAAATGAAAAAAAAAAAATCATCAAAAGTGCTCCCTAGAACCAACATACAGGCCTAATCAATATCAGAATTTGAATGATTATATGTCTCACATGCAAACAAGAAATTAAAAGAAGCACACAAAGTTATATAAGTGGGAAAGTAAAAGAGATTTTTCTAAATGAGGTTAGTTGTATTTTTAGTGGTGTATAAAAGATATTGTTATAAGCAATTATTGTTCTAGTGGTTCTGGTTTGGCACTATTATGTAGTTTAATATTGTATAAATATGTTGAGATGATTATTATTGCCCTCAAATAGTGGGAGGAGTTAAGTTTCTATACTCTTTTTATTGCATGTCTCCCCTTGTATTCATTTTCTGTATAATTTCTTTCTAAACCAAAGGTGTGCATCATGTTTTATCTACCCAACTTCCAAGTTTCTTCTCAACCATGTCAATCAGCCTTGGGA
Source organism: Nelumbo nucifera (assembly GCF_055504915.1). Classification (NCBI taxonomy): domain Eukaryota; kingdom Viridiplantae; phylum Streptophyta; class Magnoliopsida; order Proteales; family Nelumbonaceae; genus Nelumbo; species Nelumbo nucifera. Next base: position 188,962,204 of record NC_142649.1, read on the forward strand.
AAAGGTAATTACACAAACTTGTTAGTTAATGAATATCTAAACTATAAATTGGTAATGGTGGAAATATACTGTAAATGGAAAGCAATTTACCCCTAATCCACATATTTCTCTTTAGCTTAGGATAATCCACATATTTCTTGAAGCTTGTAGCTTTAACCCCTACATTTCATAGATAAAAAAAGAAGGCAGTATAAGGACTCTAAAGCAATTAAAAGGGACCGCAAATGAGAGTAATCAAGTATAGGAAGACCCCTAGGAAAGGTCTAGAATGAACCTTATACTGAGAAATAAGGTAATTGTGGCTTGTTTATGCTTTTCCTATTTATAACATTTTTTATCAATATTTTCTTGATTATAACATTTTTTATCAATATTTTCTTGATTATAACATCCATGGATGAAGATGGGTTCCATAAAGGAATATTCCTTAAACACATTGAAATCTCAAAAGTTAGAGATCCATAAGCAAAAGTAGTCATACTCCTTTCTTCATTTGGAACAAAAAAAAAAAGCTTTTCCAAAGCCACTTAATCAGATCCAATGGTAGACCTTAAAATAGGACAGGAATTAAGGATATGACAAAGATATGAAGATATCCCTTTGGAGATCATTAGTCAAAGCCCAAGGTTAGTGCTACGGGCCATCTAATAGTCAAGATGTTTGGAGGTAAATTGCACAGCAACAACTTGAATCGTAGATGCTTCATTTAACATGAAATCACTCTACTATTAAATGAAAAAGTCAGATAAATTGAAGTATTTAGATGTGAAATCACTCATTGGTTAGAAATTAAATACTCAAAAGAGGAAAGAAGCAAATAAATTGACAATGAATTTATAAAATGAAAAAAGAAAAATTGACAAATAGAGAATAAAGAGCAATGAAAATATGAGACAATAAAACAATTGCAATTGCTAATTGCAAACCTTACCTCATCAATTTTTGTTTTGTATAGTACACCAATAGTAGGAACCTTAAAACGTATAAACACACAAACAAAATGGAACCTACATGCACAAAACCAAGGGAATACAATAAATAAATGTAACAAGATGCACAATAAGGACAGAAATATATTACCTCATCAATTCTTGTTTGAATTAAAAATGAAAACTTTCAACCAAACCCAAAAAGACATGAATGATTCAATCCCAAAAAGTAAGTAAAGAAATACATTCTTTTAGAATAATTCTGGTAGCAAGTAGCACAAAGAAACACAAAGCGCCACCAAAAGGAAAAAAGAAAAACAAATTGACTAAACAAATTAGTCGTGGATTGAGCTCTCTCAATCCCGCTCATTCTTTGGCCCCATACATAGCGCTAGATTTGGCTCCATACATATTCAATCTTGCCATGCGAGAGTGAAACATTGGAAGTGGAAGGAAATCAATAAAGGAGAGAAAAGTCAAGCAAAATATCAGAGATAAATCGAGAAGAAACTCATATAATAAAAAATGAAAATAGAAATCCTATCAGAGACAACCTATCTGAAAATCAAAAACAGGAAAAAAAAAGGGATTAAAGGTTGAAACCCTATCTGAGATCGAAACCCATATGATTAAAACCAATGCAAAAGAGGAGAAGATAGGGTGGCAAAGCAAAGAAATAGATGGAGAGAAAGAAAGGTTAACGGTAAGCTGGGGCCATTAGGAGTCTGATGAGAGAGATGGAAGAGGTTAGTGTTAGAGTTCCCTTGCGATAAGTTAAGTAGAGAGAGAGAGGGGGGGTTTCTAGAAGAGAGACAGGGTGGGAGAGGTAGGAAAAGAAGCCAGGCCGAGAGAGAAAGAAGGGTAAAGTCATACATTGGGATAGGGTATCACGTGTGTAAACAATGATTGACCTCGCACGCACACTTTAGGCTTAGTTTGGAATTGCCAAATAGATCTCTTGGACGAGGGAAACAGGGAAATCTCATGGAGTTTTAGGATCTTAGTGAGACAGGCACAAATCCTAGGCAATAGTTGAATAGCTGATCCAAGTGGGTGCCTAGGAATACAAATGTTTTGGCTGACACCTTAGTGAAAGTAGGGGCTATAAGGGAAAGTCTTGTTTGGGGATTACCTGAGTTGGGGATGAACTTGGAACTTCTCTAAGTTGGGAAAGAAATGGTATAAACTATTTGATGTGTTTATTCTCTTTCTTTACATCCATCTGCTTATATTATTTGTTTATCTCCTTTATTGGATAGTAAACTGTTTGATGTGTTTATTCTCTTTCTTTATACCCATCTACTTATATTCTTTGTTTCTCTACTTTATTGGATAATCACCTATAACAATAGTAGGACACTTGCAGCATTGTTTCTTTGTTCTCATATTCATCTGTGACATGTTCAACAAAGAGAAACTTATAGCACAAATCTAGAAACAATGGGTTTCATTTACTGAAAGGAGTGAAATCTGCAGCAATGCATTATTAGACCTTGAAACTCCTATTATAATTGTTGAACAAACAATATTTTAATGGTGGAAACACTGGGAACACTAATGATAGTGTTGTTTCATGTTTTTAGCATGTTGATAACACACTTGCAAGCACTAATTTCTTGTCTTTTTGCATGCTTGGTGTATGATGCAGAAAATAAAAATGATTCAATAATATTTTAGTAAAAAAGAAAATGAGATATAATAGTAATAGGAAAATTGGATTGTACAAATGGCATGGGACACCAAAATATGAAAATACAAAGAGGAATCCATTCAAGTGTCATTAATAGGCTAGAGACTTTTTTGTTTTATAGGCCACAACCATGTATGTTGCCTATGTCCTTATTTACTAATAAAAAATACAATAATCATCAATTTTTCCATCAAGCATTTCATCAAAGAAAAAAAAAGATACAAGGATGAGGGAAAATATAATAAAAATAGTATATGTAACAGAAGTCAAAAGGGAAACTTTATTAGCATTTAGACTTATACTGTTTACACAGTTAGTTAATCAGGGGTAAAATTAGTAGTTTGAGGTTGTTGATGAGCATGAGAATCTAAATATGCCATTTAGGCTCTGTTTGGTTAAAATAATAGAGAGTAGCAAGAAATTGAGGAGAGAAAGTTGTTAAAAAGTTTATCTTTTATTTTCTATCAAACCCAACATTTCTTTGTTTAGCTACCTTATCCACAGCACACATTAACATTTTTGTCAAACCATAGGGGGGGCCAACCCCTAGTTCCTCCCCTACTTCCTCCCACCTCCATACTCTTTTATATAAATTGGTAGATCATTATTTACTTCTTAGGCTCATTTTGGAATTGCCAAATAGTAATCTCTTGGATGAGGGAAACAGGGAAATCTCATGGAGTTTCAGGATCTTAGTGAGACAAGCACAAATCCTAGGTAGTAGTTGAATAGCTGATCTAAGTGGGTGCCTGGGAATGCAAATGTTTTGGCTGACACCTTAGCGAAAGCAGGGGCTATAAGGGAAAGTCTTGTCTAGGGATTACCTAAGATGGGGATAAACTTGTAATTTCTCTAAGTTGGGAAAGGAATGATATAAATTGTTTGATGTGTTTATTCTCTTTCTTTATATTCATCTGCTTATATTCTTTGTTTCTCTCCTTTATTGGATAGTAAACTGTTTGATGTGTTTATTCTCTTTTTTTATATCCATCTGCTTATATTCTTTATTTCTCTCCTTTATTGGATGGTCACCTATAACTTATTCAATAGTCGGACACTTGCAGCATTGTTTCTTTGTTCTCATAGTCATCTGTTTATATTCTGGTCATCTAGCAAAATTTACAAGCCTGAATTTCACTCATTTTAGAAGATAATTGGAACCCATCTTATGCAATTCACAGGAACCATTTTGTACCAATTTATGATTTAGCTTTAGACTCATTGTTCGTGTAATGATTATGCATACAAGACATAGCCCACTACAAGAATTTTTTATTATATGGGCATTACTTGAACATAATTTAGAGGAATTTTATGAATGCCTCATAGTGACAGATCATGTCTGATCATAACCAGATACTATCAAGCAGTGGGGCACACTACATCGAAGTCCCAAGTGGAAAAGCAATTTCATGGAAAATAGAAACTCCCAAAAACTAATTCTTACACATCTCCAAAGCTTATGCCCAATAGAAAAACATCAGTAGACAGAATATCTAAGACAACTAAAATCCTACAATCAAGTTCACAATATGGCACTAAAAATGCAATAGAGAAGTAATGAAAATGATGTTTGAACTAAATTGGAAAATCATTGCTCATATTTTCACCAAAAATGGCTCAACTTATATATAAGTAGATTTAATATAAATTACATGCAAGCACATAAATTCATTATGATAAGAGTTCTATTTACTTATTTATGGTTTCTTCCAAAACATTGGCCTCTTCTCTTTTTCTTCTCACATGTTATCCTTATTCGACAATGAAACTTCTTGAAGCTTGTATTCCTAAGATTCTCTTCAAGAAAATTATTCTATTGGTCAGGTATGAAAATTGTTGCTACTAAAGTTATGCTTTATATAAAAGAAAATTACATAATTCTTCTGAAAGTTAGTTTCACACATGAAAAACACTAGTAGCCTGTTTTATTACTCTTACTCTAGAGACTCTTCAATGAAAAACCATGTTAATGTGCACGGAAGTGTCAATTCCAAGTAGAGATAATAAACATCGTATCTTTACTCCAATTAGTGAGAATGGACACTATACCTTTACATAAATAGGAAATTAGCAAATTATAGCTTGTTGCATGCATGGAGAGAGTTATAGCAATATCAGAATGTTGTAAAGTTAGTTGTACTTATATGGCTTCATAAGACATATAACAGATTTGAACGAATATATTTACCTATGAACTCTTCAACAGAGATGCTATTACTATTTAATATTAACAACTATCAGAAGTACCTTAAATTATAAAAAAACCCTTTTAATCAACAATTAAAGAATGCTTTTCAACTGTTACTTTTAAAAACTTATATCTACTTCAATAGTCGCAGGGAAGTTTTCATATAGCCATTGATAATTTACTAATATTATTTCTACATCTAATTAACTATCATACAAAGGAATAATCTATTGCTAATTAGGAACAAACATCAAGTTAATGTTTTATTGACAGATGAGAAAAACTCTTAATACCATCCATAACTACAATGGGCCTCAATAATATTCCAGTAAAAAAAGAAAATGGGATATAATAGTAATAGGAAAATTGGATTGTACAAATGGCATGGGACACAAAAATATGAAAATACAAAGAAGAATCCATTCAACTGTCATTAATAGGTTGGAAACTTTTTTGTTTTACAGTCCACAACCATGCATGTTGTCTATGTATGGCGATTGCCACTAGAAAGATGGAGTTTTAGCGGCAGCCCACTCTCTCTCGCCCGCTAAAAATACCCATGCTTCTCCCGCCCTCTCTTTCTCTCTCTCAATCATCCCTCTCTCTCTCTCTCTGTTTCTCACTCAGTCGTCTCTCTCCTTTTCTCTCTCTCAGTCATTCGTTCCTCTCTCGCTCTCCCTCGCTCTCAGTCATTCCTCTCTCTTAGTATGGTAATAGGTTTAATGATTCTTCTGGGAAGTTAGATTTCTCCGCTTAGTTCAAGCCCATCAAATTTTGATTGAGACATAAAAACATTTTTACCATATACTCCAAGTAAGTCGAAACGAAAAAACACCAATTGTTTAGTTTATCCTATTTTGGGAACTAAACAAGGTTGTTTTCTTCATCCCAGATTAACCTCACTAATCCTCTATTTTCTCCTTTTTGTTTGTCTGATTATCTTATAATTAATGAAAGAAGAATCTATTTGGTTACACTGTTGTTCAAAAGCTTTGTTCGAGAGCTCAAGGAGATGAGGGACAAGATTTCATGCAAGTCGAGGAGAGGAAGAGAAGGAAAGGATGTGGGTAGCCACAAGATATCGCATATTAGCCCTAATGTGTCAAGTTCCAAACGGATTTGATTAAACAGGGCACGTGGACTAACCTACCTCCGGAGTTACTTATGGATGTGATCCAGAGAGTGGAGGATAACAAAACATTGTGGCCTGCGAGGAGAAGCGCCGTTGTTTGTGCGTTTGTTTGTAGTTCGTGGAGAGAGATTGCAAAAGAGATTTCAAGACTCCTGAGCAATGTGGAAAGATTACCTTCCCTATCTCATTAAAGTAGGTTTTTACGCCTCTCTCTCTCTCTAGATAATATTCTTTTGTTCTCTATTTTCTCTACTACTTTTCTTTTTTTTTTTGTTGTCATTGCTTCAACTTTGAATAGCCTAAGTCCCATGATTCGCCCATTCAGTGCTTTATAAGGAGGGACAAATCAACTTCTACTTATTGGCTCTATCTTGGTCTTTGCCCTGGTATATGCTTTATTTTGCAAATTTCTTCATCTCTTAAGACATTATTTTTATTGTCGTATTATATTTATTTTACTGGTCATTGTTTGAAACTTTGAATTGCTTATCCAACAAAAATTTCAACTTAATTAATTCAATATTGCTTGGGTGATTATTTCTACAGCTTTAGTGCACCCACGCTTGCCTTGCTCATGTGCCAATTAGGTGTCTGGTTCCATTTTCCCCTTGTTTGTTAGACTAGAAAAATAAAATATCAAGACAATCTTTGTTTTGTTTTTAGAGCCCTAATTTATATGTTTGGGGGTGAAAAAAATATGAATTCAGCATAATTTGATTCTCTTAGAGGTGAATATTTGGGCATAAAAGCAAAAAACCAATGTTCATTCATATAACATTTTTTCCCTTTCTAAGAAATTAAAAAGTTCTTGTCTTGAATACTTGATCTTTTGTTGCTTCTATGTTTTTGATGAATGGTAGCAATGAATGCCACAGTGCAACACACACTGAATTGAGTTCCCAAAGACATGCTGAGACCCATTAAAAAAACAGTTTTCTTTTGCCCTCTGACTAAGGATGTGCCTTCATCAGACCCCTAAAATAGTTATTATTAATCAAACTTGATTATTTCTAAAATATAAATTAGAATCTAGATCATTTAGAGATCAATAGAACCTAATCATAAATAGCTTGTTTTGACCACCATTAAACTATAATTTTGAATTTAGCTTGATACTATCTTAGTGATCTGTGAAAACTAACAAATCTAACTTGATAGAATAGTTACTGGTTAAGTTGGATCTTAAAATTGGTTACAAGACAACAACTCTTAATTTTCCTTAAGTTGTAGATACCTTCATTTTGTAAGTAAAAGAAAAAAGCTCTAAAGCAAAATTTGCATTTGTTGCTATGATACTTGGATATCTGTACAAGGGAGCCACATCGTATTAGATACTTAAACTTTAAATGATATTTGTATCCAATACCATATACATCCATGTCCTCACCGAATCTGAGTAACATAACCTTGTTGGCCATAACAAATAGTCCTATATACTAGTGCCTCACAAACTCCAAAATGAATATGGTAGCTTAATTTTGCTTTGAAGATTGCCTAAAAGTCTACATTTACAAACACAAGAAGTATGTAGGTGGAGTCTAATTAGGCTGATATGATTCATTTAAGATTTACTATGTTAGCATTGCTACTTTCCCATTAGTTCCAGAGATTTCTTATTGGGATCCAATTGTTTTTTGTGTAGGGATCCAAAATGTTAGCATTTCTTATTGGAAAGAAATATCTTGATGTGTATGACACCTAGATATTATACCTCTATAAAAATATATGCACATGGTAGAAATTTAATTAAATATGACAAGACATAAGTGTTAGAGACAATTAGCTTCAAAAACTAGATATAAACACAAGATATAAGCATATAATGTGGGATACATATACTCATTTTTGTGTTTAGAACTTTTTGGAAATGGAGAATTGTATCCCTATTTCCGATATCCACATTTGTATCTAAGCACCATAGGTTTCAATGTGCTTTTTGTGTAAGGCAAGTTAAGGTGACATGCACTTCTGGATTCTTAAACTCTATAGTTAGACGTTTAGTGTTTCTAACATAAAGTTGAAGGTTTAATAAAAAATATGGAAGAGAAACAAGGCAATGCATGCTCGGCAATCTGACAAGGCAAGATAGAGAAACAATGACTTTCTAACATTATTGTAGGAAAAATGACATTCATTGTATAAATTAACTATTAACCTATGTAAAATAAGGAGAAAAAGAAAATGTCATAGAAATTTTCTCCAATAATCAATGGAGTGTCTGAGTTTGACACATGTCCTCTATGGACACTTCATTCATTTAAGAGAGTCCATGCAACATTGATTTTGGCACAAGCTTCATGAGACTGAAGTTTGTGGTGTTTGGATTGGTGGTAATAGGGAACCTAGGTGGTTAAATCCAAATATGATTGAAGATTTTGTGTGGTAACAATAGGCTGAAACTTAGTCACTAGATTAGAAAGAAGATAGAAAGCAAAAAGCATTAGTGTTATTTTTTTGTTTATTAGGAAAGTTTGAGTCAAATAATAGTTGATTACTATGATTCAAAGTTTCAAACATAGTCTAATAGTTAATCAGTCAAAAATCTCCTTTTTGGTTTGAGAATTATATAAAATGGATATCTGGATTTTAGGAAATGAAGAGTCATTTCCCTATTTCTCATTTTTGTGTTGGTTTTAGTATCTAGGAATCATAGATCAGCCATCTTTCCTTGTAAAATTTTTTATCATCCTCGACTTTGGGTGGGTTTGGAACTAGTCATGCTCCCTTGCTTGCTAGATGCATTTTCAAGTTTTCTATTCTTATTAAGTTGTTGATTGACTATTGCAAATAATCCCCTTTTAGATAGAACTAGCCTTAGTGGTAAGCACAATTCTATCTGCGCTAGAGATTGTTATAAAAAATATCTGGCCTACATCAACCATAAATGCAAACTGAAAGATTGAGTAGTGGTTGTGGATCATGTCCACTTGATGGCTAGGATAGGGTTAAAAATTAAAGAGTCTGATTGTGGGCCATAGGCATTTGAAAGTAATTATGGACCATTAATTCACTATTAGACTCGTTATTTATTTGGCAAAAGAGAACCACTAGAGAAACATTAGGATACATAATCACGCCCGTCTTACATGTGTCAAAATGTCTCAAAAGTCAGTCACTTCCATGTGAGTGAAGACTTTAGAATTATTGGTATGGTTGCCGAAAGTCATTTATGATTGGGAATTGGACTGTAGTCAAATTTGTTAGTAACTACAGAGTTGGTATGACTTTGTTAATGTTATTTTTCTCATCACTAACAGAGCAACCATTTGTATATGGATAAGGTTTGTTGTTAACATTAGCAAAGCTGAGAAGAATAATATGGAGCAAGAGAAGAATTTTTCTTTTTAGGATATGAAACCTTTCATGAGACTATAGTACAAATAATTGGTGGTGGAGAGATGTTTAAGCATGGCAATCTTTTCAAACAACATTGAGCATGTCAAGAGAAGAATTTTTTAAGATCTTTCACTGTCTATATTAAAATATGATTTTGAAGAAGGGGTGGAATTAAAAGCAGAGGGTTATTGTCGTCTATGATTACTGATAACTGAAGTAGGTTCTTTTAGAGCTGAGGATGAAAATCCTCAGAATATCCACTCACTTGAAACTCACTGCTTATATTGCTACTTGTCAGTTCTTTTGAATTTTGAAAATATGGAATTATCAATAATGTGGTATATGCCACCCTAATATTCAAACTTGACATAAATAGTATTAAATTACCACATTAATAATCTGAATCTGGAAATTGAATTCATGTTAGTCTACTCTTCTAAAGAAGAAGTTGTGCTTCTTTTCAATGTTAATTAGTGTTTCTTATCAATAACAAGACTGAAGGAGTTCATTATTATAGGGAATGTACCTAGGTTCATCTAGATTCTCAGAGGCAGATCTAGACTGGAAACTTAAAACTAGAGGTTAGCAAAAACATGGAATTATCAATAATAAAGTATGGTGATCAAAATAATCCTCCTTCCCCTTGGGTGTTGCCCCTAGAGGAACTCATCCTTCTCTACTCCTTTCCTAGCCATCTTATCTGTACAGAAATGGCTTATTGAGTGGTCCATTGGTATAAGATACTCTCTTTGGAAGCCAAAGATCTAACCTCTGAGAAAATGATGTTGAGTTGACATGGGCACCTGCAATGCTTCCAACTTATTATTTAATGAAACTGGTAAGTGTGTTATTTTATTATTTTTATTGATAACATTGATTATGGTTCATTGATAATGTAGGGGTTTTCTATGATTGGGCAACAGAGTGCACTGATATATCTCACAAATGACATTGCATAGAGTGATTTCTATCTCAATAATAGTCATGTTTCTGTTGCTAGGAGCTATCAATTTGGTCAAGTATCCACTAAAAAAGTGATTATTATATTGTATAATCACTGCTCTTTTGTTTTTTTTTTATTTATATAATGTTTAGATATTGCATAGTTTTTTTTTCCCTTGATTCTTCTAAAACACACTCCATCACCACCTCATGAATGAAACCTCACTTGATAATTTTGTTTAGGTAATTTTTATGCTATCAATTTGTTAATATATATCATTTTACTTAAAATATTTTATGATATACATTTCTAATCTACGATTTTCCCCATTGATTTGTAGATTATATAGATGGAAGACCAATTTTATTCATGAAGGATGTGAGTGAGTAAGAAATAATCTTCTTCTTCTTCTTCTTCTTCTTCTTTTTGATGTGAACCTTGTTTTAATTTAGTATTTTGATGAAGGGTCCCTAATTGCAACATTCTCTTGAATATATTTGACTACCAGGGAAGGCTCATAAAGTGCATAAGCAAGCCTTTACTAAGATTCCTCTGCTTATTTTCCCAACATAATAAAGGTCCATGCATCACAATTTGTCACTTTCGTCCACAGACACTTCTAAAAGTATTGTCAAGTCTAGAGATGAATTCATAGACCTTACTTGCAATGGAATGTTGAATGAGGTTTGAAAAATTCAATGTGATGCCTAGGAAGAACATCATGACATCAAACATTTTGATTAGTGGGTTTATACAAAGTGGTGATTTGGAAACTGTTTGGAAGTTGTTTGAAGAAATGCCTAAAAGAAAACCTCATGACATGGAATGCAATGATTACTGGACTCTTATAGTTTGAATTCAACAAAGAGGCATTGGGTTTGTTATCTCAAATGCATGAGATTGGATTTTGACTTGATGAGTTTACTCTAGGTAGTATTCTTAGAGGTTGCGCTGATCTAAAAGCACTTATTCCTGGAAAGCAGATCCATTGCTACATAATGAAGTCTGGGTTTAATGGCAATTTGGTTATTGGAAGTTCTCTGGCTCATATGTACATGAAATGTGGGTTTGTGGAAGAAGGGGAAAGAGTTATAAAGAGAATGCATGTTCATAATGTTGTTGCCTACAATACCCTCATAACTGGCAGGGCACAAAATGGGTGCTCCGAGGAAGCCATGGATCAGTATAATCTTATTAAAATTGCAGGATTCAGGCCAGACAAAATTATCTTTGTTAGTGTTATCAGTTCATGTTCAGAATTGGCAACACTTGGACAAGGGCAGTAGATTCATGCTAAAGCTATTAAGTCTGGAGATGTTTTGGTAGTATCCATCTTCAGTTCATTGATTAACATGTACTCAAGGTGTGGGTGTTTGGAAGACTCTATAAGGGCCTTTTAGGAATGTGAAGATGTAGATGTTGTTTTGTGGAGTAGTTCATTATTTGTAATTGAAATATTCAAGTCTAATTATGTATTTGTGATTCAAATATTTTGAATAGAGAATATTTTTTTAAATTTTATTTGTAATTGATGTTTATTTATTTTTGTATTTTATTTCTATTTAAATGAATATAGAGAAAAGAATAGGAAATTTGAAGAAAATTAGAAAACAAGGTTATTTGAAATATATATATACTTTTAGCAGCAGTCGCGACTACCGCTAAAAAGACTTCTAGCAGCCGCGAAAACTGCTGCTAGAATGCTTTAGCAACAGTTGTTTTAGTGGCAGTTTGTCGACTGTCAATAAAGTCTCTAGCAGCAGTTTTAAGGACTTTTGGCGAAAATACAATAATCATCAATTTTCCATCAAGCATTTCATCAAAGAAAAAAGATACGAGGATGAGGGAAAATATAAAACAAAAATTAGTATATGTAACAGAAGGCCAAAGGGAAACTTTATTATCACTTAGATTTATATTGTTTACACAGTTAATCAGGGATAAAATTATTAGTTTGAGGTTGTTGATGAGCATGAGAATCCAAATATGCCATTTAGGCTCTATTTGGTTAAAATAATAGAGAGTAGTAGAAAATTGAGGAGAGAAAGTTGTTAAAGGTTTCTCTTTCATTTTCTATCAAACCCAACATTTCTTTGTTTAGCTACCTTATCTTGATATTTTTCCACACCTGTATTGACTTGAAGTCATGGTGCAACTTGTTTTTTTCCTCACAATCAGTACCTAAGTTTTATCATATATACATAACATGGAAGATATACATTAATATCTTCCACTAGTGGACACAAATCACCAATGAAGAAAGTAAATAGATTGGGGGATTCTCCCTAGCTAGCCCTTTTCTAAAAATTATGAAAATGTAGAAAATAAAAATGATGCAATAACGAGAAGAACCTGGAGTAAAAGGTAGAAGAACCCAGGCAACAACAAAAAGAACCTGGCACAAAAAAATAAACAAGTCAACACATAGTTCAATATCAGTACAAAAAAAAAACTTGGTTTGAAGTAAATAAAGCAAAAGAACAAACATACAAACACCAGGCAAGAACAAAAAACAATAGAAAATAAAATGAGAAGAACACCCAAGTGACAAGAAGCAATATATATATATATATATATAAAGATCAACATGCCAATACATCTGCCCAAGAGAAGAAGTGATTATGGATGTCGAAGAGAAGAAATGATTATGAGTAGAAATATCTAGCCACAATCGAGCATGCAAGTGACAAAGAGAAACAATCAAACACAATCGAGTGCTATTAGAAACATTGACGAAGAGACAGATTAATCCCAGTAGCAGGCAAGTGATGGATTAACCCCAGTCGAGCAATGACGGGAGATCTACGAGGCAGCATGCATTACACGTGTAATGCATGTTGCCTCGGATTTCTTTTGGGTTGTCAAATTTTGTCATTCGTTTTATCGTGCAAGGTAGCTTTCCTTCGAGTCATCAGATTTCTTCCTCGAATGGCAAAATAGAGCCATCCTTGAATGGCAAAACATGGATAAAGAGACCTTCTTCCTTGAAGGTCGTCGGAAACAACAAGGAAACTTGAAGCTTGTCGTTCTCCCGTTCTCCCTTTCTCCCTTGAAGTTTATTGGACTCTCTTGGAGGGCAAAAGACACCTTCCTTGAAGGTTGGCATTTTCCCATTCTTCCCTTGAAGGTTGCCATTCTTCTTGAACTCGAAGGTCGTTTCACAGACTCGAAGGTTGCTCATGAACCCTTACCCTTGGACGAAAGTCAGGGCCGAAAGTCTCTCTATATGCTCTGTTTTACACGTACAAAACATTTGCACGTGAGATGTGAAATCTATTCGCATAAGTAGATTCTGTTTTCTGAATAGGGAATGCACCCATTCCATAATATATATATATATATATATATTGAGAGAGAGAGAGATTAATAGGGTGTTGGAATGTATTTTAGGAGATAAAATTAGATATTATACTTTGAGCATCATACATTTCTCCTAACAAAAAATAGTTAAGTTTCAGAAATGATAAGAATATAAGTTGAACGATCATATACTAAATTAAAATATTAAAATGATAAAAGTCCAAATGTGCATAAAATAGAAATTTATTAATGGCAATTTTAGATTTTTTATTTTGAGTATTAAATAAAAGGGAAAATTGCATTTTAGTACCAAGTACTTTGGGTTTAGTCTCACTTTGGCCCCCAAACTTCAAAACATGCCAATTCAATACCTAAACTTCCAAAGCATGCCAATTTAGTACAAAAGTGTTACTTGTTGTTAAGTGACATGTGAAAAGAAACAAATGTCCTTTGGGTGTCATCTAATTTTCTTTACCAACCATCCAAATGCCCAAATAGCCAATAGAGAAAAGTAATTTGTCAAAAATCAATCTATTGTTTTGGTTCAATCTTGATTCCTAATGAGGAAGATGACGAACAATGTCAAAGGGTAATTTTGACATTTTCATAAGTTTTAAGTCACACATGTCATCACATGATAGAGAAAACTCGCACATTGCTAGCAGTAGGGACTAAATTGGCGCATTTTTTAAGTTTAGGTACTAGATTTGCACATTTTGACGTTTGAGAACCAAAGTGAGGCTAGGTCCAAAGTACAAGGTACTATTTGCAATTCTCCCTAAATAAAATAATAACTATTCAGCTAACAATTATAAACCTTTTAAATTAGAAGTTTCAAAATTCAAAGTTAAGAAATTATTCAAACAACCAATCATAATGTTTTAGATTAAAAAATGCTGTTAGATTATTCAAACAAGAGCAGGCTCTCTTCATGAAATTTTATTGTTGATAGAGTGAAGCCAAAACTGAAAGGGTGAAAAGCCGGTGTCCTCTCTCATATTGGTAAATCTACACTTATAAAGTCCATCATCAGCTCTTTACCTCTACATCACATGTATATTCCACTATCAATTTGCAAAGAGATCAATGCCATTTGTAGAGACTTTTGGTGGGGAAAGAAGAAAGGTTCAAGTAAAATCTATTTAAAGGTATAGAATTCATTGCTTAAGCCTCTAGAGAATGGTGTAATCTTGGTTCCTAATGCCCAGCATTAGTTAATAAAGCCCTTACAATGAAACTAGAATGGCAATTTTTAAAGGAAAATACTACATTATGGGCCCTAGTTTTGAGAGATAAATACACACAAAAAAGATCTTTTTGGTGCCAACAACATAAACCCACTCATTCTCCTCTCTAGACATGTCTTCTTGATTGCAAATATGGCTGGTATCTAATGAATATTGATATCTTCAAAGATCCTTGGGTAGTTGGACAACTCATTGAAAACCCCATAAATTGGTTACTTCATTGTTGTAGAATGAGTTTATTAATTAACCATGATTCCTACTGTTGGAACCTTTCTTTACTTGAACATTTTGTTGACTTGAAGATCCTCAATTCCATTAAGAGTATTAGATTTCCACTGCAAGCTAATGATAGGTTAACCTGGACATTGACCCCTCATGGTCATGGCCAATACACATGTAATTTTGTGTACAAAATACTTTGTCTCAACAAAGTTGAGTCCAGATCTTCTTTTTGGGTGTCTAATAGTTTATCATGGAAGTAGTTTTGGATAATTAAGCTATTCATCCCTTGTGTGAAATTGTTCTTATGGAGGAGCTATATGGGAGCTTTACCTCTCTATATGGAATTATCCAAGCGGTCCAGTCGGGTTGATCCAGTTTGTGTACTTTGCCATGAAGAAGCGAAATTAGTATGTATTGATGATTTAAGTGGGATTGATTTCCCATTACCAATGCTAGTGAGAGGTATCACTGTTATATGATTTATATGGAAGGCAAGAAACATGATAGTGTTGGTCAGTTTGAAAATGATGCTAAGAGGTGATGCAAATTCTTTCTTTTGACCTCAAAGCCCCATGGAGAATCCACTCAATGATTCAAGATTATAGGAGTTTATTCACACAGTTCCCTATTGCTGAATTTCATCATAGCTCATACATCCCATTGTTGTAATCAAGTGGCCCATGTGCTCTCTCAATATGCCATTAGGCATAACCATTCCATGACTTGGTCCTCCACTCCTACGTTCCTAAGGTCATTAATACAAAATGAGATGTAATCCAATTGCTTGGTGAATGAATTATGCCAGATTATTAACAATTATTTATAGCCAAAATTGTTATCACAAATGCGACCATATATATGATGAATCATTTATATAATTGTACGGTCACCCAACAATTTAAAAGAAAGGCAATGACTTAATTGATTTGATTTATGCAAAAATGTAATCAATAAAAAAATAAATCCATTAAGAAGATGAATGAGAAAGATAAGCAAACTTGGGATCTTGGATTTATAAGAAGAAGAAGAGTCTCACTTGATCTAATCAAAAGAAACTAAGAGAACTTGGTTTTCCCTATTGTCTTTTCATTTTTACTCTTTTTATTTGGCTTACCATCAATATTTTGAATTGTAAAAATATAAAAGGTATATAAAAAGTACATATTAAATGTTGTCTCTTTGAAATGTCATTGATTCTTAAGATTGACGCCCTTTTACACCTCTGCTTCACACCTAAATTTGGAGCACTTTAAAATAGTGTTCCAAAGATATAGTTTTACGAATTAAATGCACCAAACATGAAATCGCATCTCCTACATTTAGATCAACTTATTGCCACCCTCCAATAAACACAAAAGTGGATCAAACTGATCAAAGGAAAATTAAAAAATAAATAAATAAATAAGCATACTTTTTGTGGATTGGTTAAATGAAATAAATAAAAATTGACATTCAAATCTAGTTGGAATCTCATGCTAATAAAACACATTCCAACACCCTATCAACATGATATAACACCATACATCTCACCATGAGACTCACCATAAAGGTGGGACCCACATTGTATGAGATGTGTGGTGTTAAATCATGTTGATTCATATTGACTAGATGGTTGAACCATTGACATCTCACCCAAATGGAAAAGTAATTCCATTCCTATCTCAAGTTATAAAATATTAGTTCAAATCATGGAAAGGGCCATCTATAGTAAAGTGAAAACCATCATGAAAATACTTTGAATAAAATGAGAATTAGGAAAAAAGGAGGAGACATCTACCACAAAGGTGAGATCTACAAAGACATTTGACCTCGGAAATGTGGTAGTATGTTTAAGTTTCTAGTAAATGTTCATGTGCTTTTTTATGTGGCAATTTTAGACAACAATGATAGTGATAATAATAATGTGTTACAACTCTTTTTATATTTCAATGCATATAAAAATAACTCTTATTTATTATACTTATTTTACATTTAATATGATGAACATATAATAGTAGAGATGTGTCCAAATGTTTTCTACAAAAATTATGTATTTTTATGAATTTATCTTTTTAGTTTTTATTATTTAATTATAACACCATCGGTTGACCTATATTTGGCCTGTAATGCCAATACTTGCTTTGGCATTAGCATATATTACATTAATACCACAACCATTCCAAAATTTTATAAGGTATTATTGTAAGACAATCATTATTTTAAAGTAGGCCCCAATATTTTTCTACAAGTCAAATGACACACTATTTGGAGTTGCATTGTTTAAAATATAACCACTTCATAGGCCATAAAATACTATCTATGTGTGTTATCGTTCAAAATGCCAACAGGGTGTTTGTATCATGGTATAAGTGTTTTGTTTCTATTTGATTTGTGCATTTGAAATCATCAGAAGAGTGGATTATTTTGCATGATTTGCAATGCCTAATTTTTATCATTGTTTGTGAAAGAGCAACACCAATAGTTGTCACAAATTAGTTTGTGGGCCTTAAAAATAAAAAATATGCTTGAGCTCAAATATGTGAGTAAGTTTGTTTGGCTACTTGACCCGTGAATAGATATAATCCTAGTTCTATGTGGGTTGGGCTAGTCATCTGGATTTGGCATAAGTTAATGAAATTAACATTTTTTTAATTTAAAGTTTAAACATATTTTTATAATCAATACCGCACAAAAGATACTCATAAAATTTTGTTACACATATTATAATGTCTACATAAAGTCAATACATCAAGGTTTGGCGTTATAAAAAAAGTAAAGATCTAGTTTGTGAATCTTAACATGGTTTACAAAAGGTTGGGAAATGGCCATCCATCAAGAAAATTAGGGGTGGTGAGATCCATGCCAATAGAAATTGAGAGAGAAGGGACACAAAGTCTTGTGTCAATATAAAGGGTAAGGTTGTTACACTCTCAAGAAATCATGGAAAAGGGAAAATCGATAGAAAGTTTATAAGAATATTATGAAAAATTTCAATAACTATTTTGCAAGTTATTGTTTCTCAATTATAACAGTTGTTTTTGTTTTTCAAAGTAAAACCAACCATATTATTGAACAGCCCCAATATGGTTGGTTTTGTTTTTTGAAAATAAAAAATAGCTGCCACATCAACAAAAACCAATACAATTTTGTTGATATAGGGGTTGATTTTATTTTTAAGGCCCACTAAAGGGGTATTCAACAAAATATATGGTTCATTTTGTTTTAAAAAAAACTAGTACAACATAAAAAACAATATAATTTTGTTGATGTGGCAAATGTTTTTATTTTCAAAAACAAAGCCAACCATATTGCCCAACTCCCCCTCAGAGCCCATATTGATAATCATTACAATCAAATTGTTGTTCACATTTTCCTTGGGCATTGTTCTATATTTGTACTATGAGTTTCTTGGGTAGGGCCTTTATTTGTTAGTTTGCGTTTTGAAACTATGCAAATAAGTGCAAATGCAAATATGTAGAGTGTAAAGTGGTTCATATAAATTGCAAAGTTGAGTTAGTTTTGCACCGACAAATTTACCTTCTTACTAAACAGACTTTTAGTTGTAATGGATGCAAACACGAATTCCAATAAAGCATATGCCTTTTTTTATCAAAAAGCCCACTTGAATGCAAATTTACTTTTTTTTTGTAGATGTACTTTTACATTTTATTATCAATGTAAATATGCATTGGAAAATGTATTTTCTATCATTTGTCAATGCATAAATGTAGTGTTGCCAAACCCAGGCAAAAGTGAACCAAAGTTCAAATTTTACCCTGAACAAGGATTTACACTCCATTTACATCATTTCCAAATGCAGCCTTAGGTTCTATTTTCCTGATTGTGTTAAAAAAGACAAAAAATGGAATCATTTGATCACTAAAAGGGGGAAAACTTGTGGAGATATTGGATTGATCTCATAGCTTACAACACTTTTTTAGGTACTCGTTTTTTCCCTTGAAACCAGTTAATAAAGTATGGGATATAGCTTAGGGGGATGACCTTTTTTTGCTGATTTGCGTTGTGTTTAATGTTGCTAAAATGTTTTTTTCTTAATCCAAGCATTAGACAAATTAACCCTTTTCATATATTTATTAGGGAGAATGACCGATACCCCTAATGTTAGAACTTGTAGGTTTAATGCACGGTCGGGGTAGGTGTCAGCTCGGAATTGATGCCAATTCACGAGCGGGCATGGGTGCATAGAGTGTGGGTATCGGTCCATTTGAATGTTTATAGGCCTACAGTGTAAATTAGAAATCTGCATTGGGAAAATCCATACTTTTCCGTATTTGTTATTTATAAAATTCTGATTATGCCTAATTTAATTATATAGTTCATTTAACTTATTTTGTAGATAATGTTATTCACCAAACAAGTTAAAAGCTCACTACTATCGGCCAAATTAAATGGCTTTTTTTAAGAGAAAGCTTAATAAAATACACCCAAAATGTTTTTTCCTTAGTAAACCAAATAAGCAAATTTAATGGTAATGTTTCCTAACACCGGATGATTGTTCTTAGCTGGTCTTGTTCCATCCTACAAGCAAAATCAAGCAAAATTAATCATTAAAAGTAAATAAGAATCTGTATTATCAATGTAGTAATTTATATAATTTTGCCCATTCGGAGAAAATTTCTCTAATTTCAAATGGCAGCTAATGAAAATATTTTTTTTATAAATTGATATTTTGTTCATTTACAAAAACTATGTGGAACTTGTAATTTGGGTGGACATGAATTAAGCTTTGTATGAGTTATTTGAGTTCGACTTATAAAAAGCACAATTTGGTTCAGCCTAAATCAAGCTCGAGCTCAATAAACCTTGGTTCGGGGAAGCTAATGAGCTTAATCAAGTTTGGGCCAAGTTGAGCCAAGCTCGAACATATGAGCCTTTTGAATCAAGCTAAATTTGAGCTCAATTCTCTAGCTCAAATTGAGCTTGAGATTAAACTCGAGACTCATGTTTTTTTACCGAGCCAAGCACAAATAACCTGATGTTCAATTATTGGCTTGAATCCAACCTTGTAAATTGTAATAAAGTTGAGTATCGAGTGCAAGTCCATTTGTGATTTCTTTACTGCTTTTTTAATTCATTTTATTTTATTTGTATTATTTTTCACATCAACCAAATAGACCCTAAAGAAAGCATCATTCAATTCAAGAGTTTTTATGTGTTTACCTTGAGTGCTCTCTCCAACAAAATATATTCCAACACCCTTCCAACATCATTCAACACCACACATCTCATACATGATACATGGCAGGACTTAGTTTTATGGTGGGTCCAGTCTCATGGTGAGATGTGTTATGTCAGATCATGTGTGGAATGTGTTGTGTTGGCAGGAGATCCCAACTTGCTTAAGGGTATGGTTTATGGTGAATTCATATCCCCTACCAAAAAAATGTTGCACATCTCATGTATGGTGGTCCCAGTCTTAGTCTAAATTTCCTTCTCATATAATGGCCTCACACCCACTTCACATCACTTTGTAGCTGTGCATTTGGAACATCTTTCCATGAATGAAAACATATAAGTATGGGGGTATGAGTTCAGATATACTCGCCCTCCTCACACCAATCTCATAGCACATCAAGGTGGTACATTAGTAACACTTCCCATACCTGCATGCTGTGAGGAGCGATTTTGTGATGAGTAAATCCAAAATTGGAAAATATTATTTGATGTGCAACTTCATCATGCTGTGAGGTGGGTGTGAGACATTGGGATTCTCCGCAAGCAAAAATTCTACAAACACCATTAAACCATGAGAATCCCACCACATATTGAGGACATTAATTTCCCCATGAATTTAACATAAATGCATAGAAGATATTCCCAATGTATAGATAAATGCTATGAAAGCAAAGCTTTTCCTTGCAGTACATCGGGACTCATGTATGTCCAAGGATTATTATGTGAGGAATAAATTCAAACTCACTCTTATATATAACTAGTAGGGCCCGTGCAATGCATGAAAAAATTACAATAATTAATTAATTTTATTAATTGATAATTTGAAACATGTCAAGGGTTTTTTTAAGAGGTCAAATCATAAGGCTTAAAATTGTGTGCTTCATGGGGCTAACCCATAAAACCCCCAACTCTAGTACAACCAGCGATTTAGGATCTTAGAAATAAAAAATAGAAAGAAAAACTTGAATATCTGGAAAATCCTTAATAGATATGAATAAAATCCCGAAAGGCGAAATATATCTATGAATGAAAACCTGAACTCGGTATTATATATAGACGAAAAAAATCTATGATACAAGATATAATATGAAAAAAATTTTGATCAATCAAAATCCATTCATAAATTTTGATAAATAACACCTGATAGGTTACCACATTTATGATTTTAGGCATTTTCCGAGATATCTATCTTTTTCATAAGGTGGGATCTGTTCCTCACAAATGGGCGCCTCACAGGCACATCCACCGTGCATTGGGAACATCTCCCGTGATAATAACTAATAAGTACCAGAGATGTTCCCAATACATGGTAGAATGTGCGTGTAAATTGCTTGTGAGGCGCCAGGTGTGAGGAGCAGATCCGGTCTCCTTTCCCATATCATGGTAACTTTGTTGGAAGAGATCCCAACTCCCTGGTGGGTGTTCTCAACGGAGTTCGTTGGTTGAAAAAATGGTAGATCCAATTCCAATAACTCTATGAATCGGACGGCTAAGATACCAAAAAAGCACGATATCTTTACAAACTGATAGCCCATCAACCGGTATCATCAAGATTGACGGAGGGTTATGATTGGTCAGACTTTTTCCGGTATCAAACCTTCCAGCATCATACAAGTTGCCTTTGTTTAATCGGATAACCGACTTATTAGTGGCTATGAAGGGTGTTCCGACAAGATGGAGTGGAAAACACGCTCTTTTCAGCCCATCCAAAAACTCGGAAGAAACAAAACAAATGAACTCAGTAACTGTACTCAGGCCGGGAGCCGCTTCTCTTACCAGAAGTTCATAAAAAAGCAGCCATGGCGTCTGCAGCGGCTCTTCATTTCCCTACTCTCAGTCGCTTCAACCTCCCAAAACACCATTCACGGAGGAACACCAGAACCGAACTGTTTCCGTGGCCTCTAAGCATTTCCCAACAACCGTTGAAGCTCTTCCCGCCACATTTTTCTGGGACCCAGAGAAGATTAAACGGCATTCGCTCTGCTGCATACGTATCTGCTCCAGCTTTTGATCCGAATATTAGCGGTGAAAATCCCAAGGTTGAGGATTCGAATCCAATAATTACTGCTCAATCACCAACCGCGATAAACTGGGGTGTCATTTGGAGCCTATTGCTTCGGCACAAGTTAAGACTTGTAGTTTCAGTTGTTACACTCGTGGGTTGCACGACCTGCACTCTTTCCATGCCTATATTTTCAGGTAAGACATGGTTTGATGTTGAGAATTAAATACTTTTCGGTGCGGTTTCCCTGTTTTCCAGTTAAAGCAATTCACTAGAAATTCTTAAATCATGGAAATAACAAATCTGCAAAAGAGAACAGCATCTCATCTTGATAATTACATAAACGTGATATAAATATTTCCCTAATCACTGATTATATGACGCTTCTTTTATTTATTTTTAGTACTCCACGTATTGCAGGGCGATTTTTTGAAGTACTTATAGGGGCAAGACCAGAGCCCTTATGGGAATTGCTCAGCAAGGTTGGAATTTTGTACATAATGGAGCCAATTTTCACGATTATTTTCGTTATAAACATGAATATGATCTGGGAGAAGGTGATGGCAGCCCTAAGAGCCCAGGTTTTTAGAAGGATATTGATTCAGAAGGTATTTAACCAATTCTCTATTTTGTGAAGAATTGTAAAAGAATTTTTTTTCCTTCGCCATGTTGCCTTGCCACCGATTCTCTCTTCCACTCCGTGCAGATGATATCCTAATTTCTATATATCTTTTTCCAGTCTTGTCAGTTCGATGAGTTAATGACTAGTTGTTTTGGCCTTCATAGGCAATAATATGTACGAATTTAATATAAAGATGCAATCTTGTATATTAGTTAATGAAGTCTGCAAGTCTTCCCCACCCCCCCCCCCAAAAAAAAAATAATAATAATAATAATAAAGGATATTGCATAGAACATTTAGTATATGGCTGCAGTGTTAAGCACCCATTGGTCTGAAAGAAATAGGCAGTTGTTCCAGAATGCCTCCAATGATTTGGATGTTTTAATTGCTTTTTCTTTTGGCAGGCTGGTATCTTGGGTTTCGGTTGCAAAAGGGCTTCAATCCTCTGGCCTAGGGGCAAGGAGCTTATTTGAATTGTAACTTTGTATGGGGGAGCGGGGTGTGGGGGACTGATTCCTGCCCTTGGGCCTTGGTGGTGGGGGGTATTGTACTTCTGCTCATTCTAGAGTTTAATAAAATTACATTACCTTTTCTCAAGAAAAAAAAAGCATCTGATGTCTCCCCTTGTTATAGCAACTCTTAGCCCACTACAGGTAGGAAAAAAGACTTAAAAAGAAACCCACCGCCATTTCTCTTTCCTTCTAGGTCCTGCTTATCAATTAGAAATGTTTTAAGCAATTCAAGTGCATAACAATTTAAAGAGCTCTGCAATACTATTTTAAAGCTAAAGATAAACACACAACTAAAAGTTTAAAATAGTGAATTTATAGTCAACCAGGCAAAGTAGTTGTTAGTCAACCTAGTTGATCCTTAGTTGCCCTAGGAAACCATACCATTGGCATTGGTTGACTAGTTAGTCATGCATATAGCCCTTAACTGATTAGTCAATTGACTAATTGTTGGCTAGTCAATGTTTTGATAATGGTCTTTATCACTTCTACTGGTTGACGTTGATAACATTTAGTAACATACTAACTTCTGTGGCTAGATAAAGTAGAGTGTAACTAAACATTTGCAAATGCATATGCCAGATGCTAGGTTAGAAGAATGGGCCCATGGCATTCATGGTAGTAGTATTGTCTAATGGGGTTTACAAAAACAAGTTTTTGAGACTTGGTTAAATAAACATAGCATGAGCACATACTATTCATTGTAATAATGTTTTACAATGGGGTTCAAAGAAACTTGTTCTCGGGCTAGATTAAACTATAAAACAGCAATGATAAGCATTTATGTGTCCTGGTGGTGAGTAGTGATACTTCCACCAAAAATTAAACAAAGGTAGTAATACCGTATGATCCAGGTTTTTGAAACATTTGAGGATCATCCTCTACAGCTAAACTTCTAAAGACATCTGAATATTTTGGGTGTATTGAAATCACAACTTGCCCTAAAATTACTTGAACAATCTTATCCACTTGTCATCATGAAAAAAATGTTTCCTTTCTAAATGGCTTGTGTGTGGGTGGGTGGGTGAATTTCTATACCCTTTAATTAAATGCAGTAAACATGAGATAATTATACTCTTCACTCTTCTAAACATGAGATAATTACTTGAACAATCTTATCCACTTGTCATCATGTAAAAAATGTTTCCTTTCTAAATGGCTTGTGTGTGGGTAGGTGGGTGAATTTCTATACCCTTTAATTAAATGCAGTAAACATGAGATAATTATACTCTTCACTCTTCTATATCTAGTATGACAAATTTCCAGGCAAGAATGATATAATGGTAGGCCCTGATGCTCAAAACAAGGGATAGGTGGCAATTGGCAAGTTATGGGGGGTTGAATTTGTCTCCAAACCTGAGGTTTATACATAAAAGTAGACTAAAATGAAAAGTGCAATGTACATACACTAGTAGGTATTGCGGTAGTTTTGTTAATCAACAATAGGTGTGATTCAAAAGTTCAGTAAGGGTAATTTTGTCTTTTGCACTTAATTGCACACACCCACTCTTGTATTTTCATGCCAACACAAACTCTATTTTGAGCTTTAGCCAAATTTCAAAATTTTCTCCACTTTTGAGGCACTTTTCTTTCCTAGTGTTCTGCTTAAATCCCACATGGGATAATTACAGGAAAGTTTTGAACTTTTTACTAGGAGTTGGCCTTTGCCATCTCTTGGCTTGGGTGGTGGTTCATGGTTGGGAATCCTTTATCACACACATGTTCCGAACCGGGCTGGGTCGGGTCAGGTGTGGGTGTGGATTATTTGCCCACATATCTTTTATGACATGTCATTTTAAACTTCAACCATTTGTGACTTTTCCTTTTTACTTCAAACCAAATGACTTTTTGAATTTAAAACAAACGACTTTTCATTTCCACTTCAAACTAAAATCTGCATCTCTTCTTTCCATGGTTTCTCTTAGAAGAGTCACCTCCTTTCTCACTTGTAGAAATGTTTCTGTTTATACCAATGCTCGAGTCAGTCACTGCACACACATCATTCTCTTATCACACACCTGCTTTTATTGCCAAGTTGAAGATTGTTATTGTTCATGTAACTCAGTATTCCGAGTGCACGGTCACTGAGCGCCTTCCAAGGCTGTTGAATCCTAGAGCAGAATGCTAGTTTTCCTGTACTGCACTGGACTTGATCCAGAGGAGGCAGAATTCTGCTTAAAGGACAGTGTTTTAGACATGCATAATCCAATAAGTCCTCTAACTCCTGAGTCCTGCATTTACTGTTCTACCCTCTTGCACATTCATAGTAGCATCCTATTGCACCTATAACAGGTATAACATAGATCATGATATTGTTATGTTTAGATATTTTTATGAAGCCATTTTGATGTTGAAATGGAACCTTTGTTTCTTTAATCAGCTACAAGTTTCTTGGATTTCCTGTGGAGCAAGGAATTGTTTTAAAATACCTTTGTTGAGTAAAATTACTGCAGAAAAACACTTCTTTTCCTTCTTTTAGCAATTCTTATTTACTTGGTGAAGAAAGAAGATGCCTAAACTTCATGCATAATAGGTCCACAACATTACTTTCTTAAGTAAATTCTTGGCTACTGGCAATCAAAAACTTCTTTCATTTCTGCGAGTAGAAATCATTTTCTTGTGATTGATAAAAAAATCATTTTCTTATGCTAGTATTTTAGTTGGTTGCTCTGAAATGTGACTTTTTTATCCCTTACTGCAGGTGGAGTTTTTTGATCGATACAAGGTATGAACTTAATATCTGCATTTCCTTGTGTTCTTTTAAGCTATTTTGGAGCCAACTACAAGTAAAGATGTGATATTTGGGCATTTTCCAATTTTGATAAAGGTGGCAAACCTCTAATCATTAGTCAAGCAATACTTGCTTTAAAAACAAAAAGGTACTCTTATAATATTTGTCACCACAAACAAGGGTATCTTTTACCTTTTCACCAGGAATGTACCTCATTTGTTAAAAATAGATATTCTCATATCAGTAACCAAAGTAAAATAACTTCACGTATCGAGATAATGTGATAAAGTGATCTACTTTGTAAATTTATAATTAGGTCCAAGGAGTAAGTCATTGCATAAGAGATGGCTGACTTATGTGGTGAAAAAGGCTATTGATCAGTACAAAAGGTCTAGAAGGGAGGAGCTAGAAAAAATGGTTGCCTGGGGAATTTCTGAAGGAGGGGAAGAGGGGGATAGGAGATTAGTAGGTTTGGTGGAAGAGGAATAGAAGGGCTGTTAGAGGGGGCAGGGGAGGTGAGGAAAGTGAATCTTTTATCATGGAGTGTGACGGGATTGAGAGATGGGAAGAGGAGAGAAGTGGTTAAAAATCTTTTGAGAAAATACAGCCCAGATGTTGTACTACTGCAAGATACAAAGTTGGAGTCTTTCGATCTAAGGTTAGAGAATGAGATTTGGGGGTCAAATAGAGGAGAGTGGGCCGAGCTGGTGCAGTTTATTTTGTTAGGAGGTATGGAACTGTATCCCATCTGCAATTTTCTGGAACATTTGGAAGGAGAGTAGCAGTAGGACTTTTGAAGACAAAGCCTGCAGCCTGGACAAGATGGTCGCGGCTGAGGGCAGATCAGTGTTAGAATGGTTGCTGAGTCTTCAAGAATTCAGTCAGCTAGAAAAGGAGGATTCTGGAAATAGTTTAGGAGAGTTCCTGGA
The DNA here is from genome assembly GCF_055504915.1 of Nelumbo nucifera. Lineage (NCBI taxonomy): Eukaryota > Viridiplantae > Streptophyta > Magnoliopsida > Proteales > Nelumbonaceae > Nelumbo > Nelumbo nucifera. The sequence goes on from NC_142649.1 coordinate 188,989,162, forward strand.
TTATCAGATTCGTAAGTGGAGCTTGTTCTTTATTCTGGAAGTTGGTCTATGTATTCGGGTGATGATTTGTCACCCTCTTTTGTAACTTCTTTATCTTTAATTAAATTTTTATTTTACTTATAAAAAAATGCGTACAAATGCTGCCTGGTTGTGGACTTCAACAGAGTGCAACTTCTCAAAACAGTTTTGCCTAATCTTTGGGTACAGATGTTCTATCATAAGGATAGTTTTAAGAAAAATAAGAGTTTCTCAAACTAGTTTTTATCAGTAGAGTTATACTCCATTTTCCTCGATTGTGGATTGATTCTCACCCTAGTTCTTGTCACAAGTGGTCGGGACATCATGGACAGAGAAATAGAAAGCTTTTTGAAAATGAATACAGCACAGAAGAAAATACATTGAAAGGTTTATAGGGAAGATTGTATTCATGGGTAGGGGCTCACAATTATTTCAGAAATGGGGCGTATAGCCTTTTTTTTTTTATTTCAATACACCATTTGTATCTATGCATACAGAAAGGATGATGGTCTGTGCAATGTCTTGTTATGCAGGGCAGGTATATGTTTTGAAGTAATGAATACAATACCTTACCTTCTTTTTCTAAAAAAAAAAAGTCACAGGGCTAAGCTGCAGCTAGGGTTGCATTCGAATCGAGCTCTAATCGAATAGTGCAGGCTCAAGTTCGAATCTTGAGCTAAGCTCAATTAGTTTTGAACTCAAGCTCGACTAATAAAAAGTTCAGCTTGAAAGCTCATGAGCCTAGCTCAATTAGCATTTACATACATATATTATAGAATATAAAACATATTTTATAATATATTACGAAAATAATTTTTATGTAAACTATATTTTTATATTCTATACATATAATAATATACTATATATTATAATATGTATAATATATAAAAATATATTCATTTTTGAGCTTTTGAGCCAAACTTGAGCTCATTGAATATTTAATCAAACTCAAACTTGAACTCAAAGTTTAATAGTGTTTTAATCAAGCCGAGCCAAGACATATACAAGTTTGGATCATCTTGACTAGATTGCACCCCTAGTTGCAACTGCCTCTGCTTGATATTGTTGGGGTCTCACAACAACCACCCATAATATAAAATCACAAGGTATTTGAAATAGCAACCACGAGAAATCTAATAGCAGCAAAAATGATGAAATCCAAGCAAAGATAAATAAAAAACAAGCACCACAAAGAACACAAAGATTTACGTGGTTCAGCCTTACCGCCTATGTCCACGGGAGAGACGAAACCTGTTATTCACTATGAAAGAAATTGAGAAACAATACAAGTACCTTGTGGCTTGCAGCTCGAAGCAACCCTTAACCCTTGTACACCCGTTCTCCCTTTTCTCTCAATCCAAAGAACAAAATCAAGAGAAAAAACCCACTTTCATATCAAGAGCACTCTGTATTTTTCTCTCACATCTTCTCTCCAAAAGCCTTAACCCTACATACAAAAGAAAGCTTTTATATGTAAAACCTCTTTAACTTAAAGAGGGACCACACCAACTGTTAGATTAAAATTAATCCAACGGTTGTAAAATAAGACACAATCCCAACAATCTCCACCTTGACTTATTTTCCAACCACCTTAGAGATATACTATTTGCAAATATCACAAGCCTGCATTGGCCTTGTAAAATACCACCAACTACACATAACATGAACCACTCGGCCCTGATTCCACCTGATTCAAACAAAACGGCCAATGTACTTGTGTAACTGTACCCAAGCTAACAATCCTAGTTAATTTCAGAGAGGGACCTCAGTCCTTCTCTTCCAACAAGAGTCTTCCTCTCACCATCATCTATACCTTGGAAACTTGCAGCACTTGTCTCCACTCTATTTGCAAAAGAGACCCTCCATGTGGCCACACTACCTTGCGCATTCTGTTTCTAATATCCCATCGAGGTCTTGGGAACCACTGTACTCCCAAATAGATGATACAAATCCTTGCATTTTTCTCCCTTCATTAGGACCATATTGCCACGTGTGATTTTCATGGCTCCACCTACAGCAAAAACCTTGCATCCCTTGGATTCTAACCGGCTAAGTGATATTAGATCCTACACATTTTTGGGACATACGCCATACCACCCAAAGTGCAAACCACTCCATCAAACATTTTGATTTTCATTGTTCCAACACCTGTGATGTTACACATAGATCCATCACCCAAGGAGACCACTTGTCTTCCTCTCTTGGAACGTGTCAAAATATTCCTTCCTAGTGCAAATATGCATAGAACATCTATATTCCTTCCTCTCTGATACCACTTTGTTGGGGCCTCACAACAACCACCCACAGTATAAAATTACAAGGTATTTGAAATAGCAACCATGAGAAATCTAATAGCAACAAAAATGATGAAGTCCAAGCAAAGACAAATAAAAACAAGCACCACAAAGAACACAAAGATTTACGTGGTTCGGCCTTACCGCCTACGTCCACGGGAAAGACGAAACTTGTTCTTCACTATGAAAGAAACTGAGAAACAATACAAGTACCTTGTGGCTTGCAGCCTGAACCAACCCTTAACCCTTGTACACCCGTTCTCCCATTTCTCTCAACCCGAAAAACAAAAACAAGAGAAAAAAACCCACTCTCACACCAAGAGCACTCTGTATTTTTCTCACACGTTCTCTCCAAAAAGCCTTAACCCTACATACAAAAGAAAGCTTTTATATGTAAAACCTCTTCAACCTAAAGAGGGACCACACCAACTGTTAGATTAAAATTAATCTAGTGGTTGTAAAATAAGACACAATCCCAACATATATTTGCTTGCGTTGGTGAACATGGATATTTCATTATTCTTGTGTTTGACAAAAAGATCTAAGATATCCACTTGTAATTGTGTATGTTTAGATGAAAGGAAACATTTGCAATTAAAAAAGGGCCTTTTTAAGCACATCTTTTACATGAGTTGAACTTTTTGTGGCAGTGACCTAGAACATTGATACTGTATACTTAGTCATTAGAAGTCGTGCTGCTTATATTTCTTACTGCTAACAAACAAAAATCTTTCATCAATAACTTGACTATTCTCATATTAACTTCTGAGTTTCACTTTGTCAACTATTAAGGTCTTTCTTGGTCTCTTGGCATGATTGCAAATGTAATTTGTGAACTTCTTTTGTTCCTTCTTTATCTTCTTTCCCCAGTGAAGTCACTATTGTTTTATGGTAGGTATGCCATGTCATCAGGTTCAGTTACTTTTACTTTGTTTTGGTTTCAATCAGGTTGGTGAACTGAATGGTTTGTTGACATCTGATTTGGGATCTCTTAAAGATGTTGTGAGCGAAAACATCGCAAGGGATCGTGGGTTTAGAGCACTTTCTGAGGCAAGTAACTCTAAACTATGAAAGGCAATCTTTGTGTTGCCATGATTCCGTACATATATTGATTGTTAAAATGACATAACTTGGACATGTTTTAACTAAAAAGTCACAAATGATGGTCAGTCTTCTAAACCTCATCGTTTATATTGCGTAATTATGTTGCTAGTTGACAACTAACTTCTGTTAGGAGTTCTGAAACACATCTACTGTATCATCTATAGGAGTTTCAGATTTGTTCTATCACGGTCTTTTGATCTCATCAGTTTAAAATTTTGTAATGTGACCGTTGATTCATTCTTGCAGGTTGTGGGAACCATATGCATACTGTTTGCACTATCTCCCCAGCTTGCTCCAATTCTGGGACTACTGATGCTTTCTGTGTCTGTTTTAGTTGGTAATTCTTTCTCTTTGAAATTATTGTTGTAAAGTGTCTATTGCTTCATGTAGCTTTAATAAGTTGGTGTATACATGTACATATAGCATGTATACATGTATTAGTATAACACACCTTTCTATTTTATTGTTTATATAACTCTAACTTGGGGATTCTCTAAGTGGCACTTCATTTGGGAGCCTAAAGGTCACATGCATTTTCAACACCTTAAACCCATGGGGCACATTTCAGGACAAGAACTCTTGCCACATGTCCAAACCAAGATCATTTATCTTGGGCTATTGTTTGTTGAAAAGAAAGTATCTCAATGGTTAACAACTTGATATAAATTGATGAAAACCATGATCCCAATGGTTAATAACTTGATATCAAACAATAAAAACTCCAATAAATTAAGAGGTACAAGGATAGTGATTGGGAAAAAAGGATTGCCCATCACTTTAACTGTATAATGATGAAGTCTAAATGTCCTAGGAATCTTCCATGTGATACAGGGCCACATGCATTCCCATCAATACACTCCATCCAAGGGACAAGTTTTGGGTGAAAATTACTTGGCAAGTCATGGTTTATTTTTCCATTTGATAAATTTCACAAAGTTTGGGGTTGGCTATTGCTAAATGTATGTGCTACTTTTATTGATCCTGTTCTCTTTCAACAATGAAGTTGACTATAGCTATTTAATTTTGGAAATACATTAATCGCTCTTGGTTCAACTATTCATGTTTAATTTCTGCTGATTTTAACTATACCTTAAACACATAAGCTGTATACAAGCGCTCAACTGTACCTGTATTCAAAGCATATGGGATGGCCCAAGCATCCATATCTGATTGTGCAACTGAAACGTTTTCAGCCATCCGTACTGTAAGTTCTCAAAATTCTATAATTAAATGTTTTTTTCTACTTTTGGTGGATTTATGATATCCCTTTGTCAAGGAATATCTGTTACTTGCATATGTCATCAGACCAGAGAAAATATCTTATTGGGCGTGGGTGATAAAGCTGTATTTTTCTACATTTTTACGATTAACTCTAGTAATGATATTTGCTGCAGGTGAGATCTTTTGGTGGTGAAAAGCGTCAAATGTCAATGTTTGGTAAGCAGGTAAGGTTTGTTTCTTTATAGAGGTCGTGGATGTACAAATATTCTTGGGAACCATTAAGTTCCATTTTGTGCTTGCAGATTCGTGCTTACCAGAGCAGTGGCATGAAGCTTGGAACTTTCAAATCTTCTAATGAGTCTCTGACTAGAGTAGTTGTTTATATTTCTTTGATGGCCCTGTACTGTCTTGGAGGGAGCAAAGTAAAGGCAGTAAGCACTTCTACTTGATAAGTTCTTATCTTAACCTTATCTTCTTTTCATTGATATACCATATCTTACCTTTTCATTGAACATGTTTCCATTCCCCGAGGCAGGATTATAAGGCTTTAAATGGTTCTGTCTGATCATATAGTCCAGGTTTTGCTGTTGCTAAATTAATATTTGCTACTCATACCTAATCTATTATAATTGTTTAAGATGTTTGACTGCTCTGCTTGCAGGGTGAACTTTCTGTTGGAACTGTGGCTTCATTTATTGGATACACTTTCACATTGACTTTTGCTGTAAGTTATTCTGCATTTTGGTCATACCATTTCCATCCTATGGTGTACTATCTGATCTAATAAGTGGTCCAGGTTCAAGGATTTGTTAACACACTTGGTGATCTTCGTGGCAGTCTTGCTGCTATTGAGAGGATTAATTCTGTTTTATCTGGGACTGAAATTGATGAATCCCTTGCTTATGGTTTAGAAAGAGAACTCAACAAAAATGAAGTGGATGATGACAATCTCCGATTATTCTATGCCAATGGTTCCACTGAGAACAATCAAGCTCTAAATACTCATTACATGACAGCTTTAAAATCAATTAATAGTGGGTGTGCTCTAGCTTGGTCTGGCGACATTTGTCTTGAAGGTATTAAAACCTAGTTTTAAATGTCTGAGATTTCAATTTTGAATTTCCTTTTTTTATTTTTGCGAAAGGAAATAAAAAACACATCTTCCTTACTCATTATGTTTTTCTTTTGGTTATGGGGATCATTACTTGGTATAATGGTAAAATCTTGGGCCAGAAAGTGTTCTAATGGGGTTCAAGCCTGAAAGCGGCCACTTTGTGCAATTTTTTTTTTTTAACGCAAAGGTTAGGACTGTATCCAGTCTACCCCTCCCAAGGCACCAGATAGCTGAGACCAGAGTTGGGTAATGACATTTTTGTTATCTTTCTTTTTTTTTTTTTTTTGTGTGTGTGTGTGGATGTCATTTTGGGTGCATTACGATTAAAGAATGCCTTTTGGATGTATCTTTTTCGTCATTTCTCCTTTACTCAACATTTGACCATGTTGTTAATCCTGGAAAATGAAGGAAAAGAATGTGGGTAATTTTTAACTAGGGCTATTCATTGGCCGAAATCCCTGGTTTCTTTCAACTCTTTCTCCTTTGATGATATCTGGAGAAATTGGGCTGCAATTGCACACACTTCAGTTAGGAAAAACAGAACTGCAACAGGCTAGGTAACTCCATCGGAAGGGGTTATTAAATCGAATTTTGATGGAAGTAGTCAAGGTAATCCGGGACTGTCTGGCATAGGAGGAATCCTGAGGAATGAGAATGGCAACATCATCTCTTTTTTTTTTTTTCAGGCCCGGTGGGGATAGGGGATTCCACCAGAGCTGAGATGTTGGCCGCAGTACAAGGATTCAGATTGCCAAACAATTAGGAGTGGAGAACTTGCTAATTGAAGGGGATTCTAAAGTGATAGTGGGCACTGGGCTGGTTGTCAAATCCAGACTCAGTGGTTTGGAGTTATAGGGATCTCATAAAAAAAAAAAGTGAAATGCTTAACAACACACATGATGTGTAGATTCCAGTGGGTAGGTAGGGAGGCAAATGCCTTGGCTGATTTTCTTGCTAACAGGGGTCCTCTAGGGATCAGTTATTTTGGGCAGCTTTGTAATCTTTATTTCTGATCACTTGTAATGCTTAGGGGAGGCTGCATCTTGTGCCTCTCCAAGGGATGCTTGTAAAGTTTTATTCTTCTTGGTTAATAAAATTAATTCTCAATTATCAAAAAAAAAGAACTCCTTTCCATGAAGGTGCCATGGCTTGGCTGAGTCATTGTTGGTTGATGATTCACCCAGCAAAGGACTTGGCCATGGATTTTTTAAACTAGCTCAACTGACCTCTGTCTTGATACAACTGGAAACTGACCTGCTTCAGTGATGTTCATTTTTGACTTGCAACTTCTAACCATTCTTTCTGTAGTCCTGGTGTATATGGGTGAGAAGGTTGGTTTAATATTTTGAATATTGTATCTAATTAGCACTGCATTGCCTTTGGTGCCACAATTGTATTTTCTTTGGTCAGTCCAGTATTCCCTAGGATGTTGTGATAATATACAGGGATCTTAATTTACTCACAGTTTTCCGACTAATACCTCTCAATTTCTTTCACAGATGTGTACTTCTCTTATCCTTTGAGGCCCGATGTGGAAATATTAAATGGTCTTAATTTAAAGCTAAAATGTGGAACTATAACAGCTCTAGTTGGTCCTAGTGGTGCAGGAAAAAGTACAATTGTGCAGCTACTGGCACGTTTCTATGAGGTGTAGTTTCTTTTTCCATATAAATCCACTTTTTTCCTCATCTGGTGACTTGAGAGTTGATAGAATTCTAATATGTACTACCTGGCATTTTTAGCCAACAAGAGGTCGCATAACAGTTGCAGGTGAGGATGTAAGAACTTTCGATAAGAGTGAATGGGCCCGAGTTGTCTCCATAGTGAATCAGGTACTTATGTACATCTTCAAACAGTTGTAATATAAACATGTGGCATACCATTTTTGTCTTCTTTGCACTTCTGAAACTACCATTTTAGTTTGAGCATACAGTAGAAGTTACTCCTAAGAGTATACCTGCTTAAAAAAAAAAAATCATGTTATTGCTCTCTCTCCAAAACAATGGATGCAGGAACCTGTTCTGTTCTCTATGTCTGTTGGAGAAAATATTGCATATGGGCTGCCAGATGATAATGTCTCAAAAGATGATGTGATTAAGGCGGCCAAAGCTGCAAATGCTCATGAATTCATAATTTCTCTTCCACAGGTTTGTTACCCTTGAAATATGTTTCAGGTGGATCATACAGTTGTACCTTTTAGAAAATTTCTCATTTTTTTTGCTTGGCTTGAAGGGTTATGACACTCTTGTTGGTGAACGCGGAAGCCTGTTGAGTGGTGGACAGAGGCAGGTAATAGAGCTAAGTTTCAGGGATGCCTGACATCAGTGAAAAGAGATTTGAAATAATTGTATAAGGTATTCCACTCTTCCTATTTGCAGAGAATTGCCATTGCCAGGGCTCTGCTCAAGAATGCTCCTATTCTGATTCTTGATGAGGTATGCTTTCAGACATCTCCTCTGTCTACATGTGTTCTCTGAAATTGTTAAATTTTATGTTACTCTGCTGCAGGCAACAAGTGCTTTAGACACAGTTAGTGAGCGCCTGGTTCAGGAGGCTCTTACCCATCTGATGAAAGGAAGAACCACATTGGTGATTGCTCATAGGTTAAGCACTGTCCAGAATGCACATCAAATTGCTCTTTGTTCAGATGGGAAGATTGCAGAACTAGGCACCCATTTTGAATTGTTGTCTAGGAAAGGCCAATACGCTTCATTAGTTGGTGCCCAGAGGCTTGCATTTGAATGAAGCAGAAGGAAGATTATAAATTTATGCTCATGATGGCGAATCAGCATGGAAATGAACTGTAAGTGCAAATTTCTCCTTTTTGTATCCTCTACTGACCCCAAATCTGATCTCCCTGTTTTGAGTTTTCTTTTTCTTGCGAGATAGTCTTGCCATTTATGAGAGCAGAAGACTCGGGATAGAGGTTTCAGAAGGGATAATTGCAGTTTTTATTGGATAAAATCACTTTCATGCTGCCAGTATCTCTGAATTAAGTGCATGGGGGTTTCATCAGAACTTTGTTGTGTATTTGGTTGGTGAACAATTAACAAATAATACACAATTGCACCCCAAAACTCAATTGATGACCTTGGGAGGCATTTACAATGTGTTCTTGCATACTTAATTGGGGGCTGATACTTGTAAGTGCTGCACTTTCCCTTTCTCTTGTGGACAATGCCGCAATGGGATTTGTGAATTGTAAAGACAATTTAGACTCATTGTTGTATGAAAACCAATTAAATAAATGGTTTATACTTTCTTTTCCCTTTCTTTCTCTCGACTCCCTAGTCCCCACCCTCAAATTTCTGGTAAGGTAAAAGCGAATAAGATTAGTTGTGTGGGTAGACTCAATTAATGGCTTTAATGAAAATTTATTTTTAAGGTCCTATGCCAAGAAAAAAAGTGAAAAATATCCAATTGTTCTTGTCAATGATCATATTCACTTTGTCTTGCAAGGGAAACATTTTCAAGTCCAAAACGAACTTCGATGAGATCTCCACTTGACCTTTAAAATGGATAGGGTGTTGGTCAAATTGCATAGACCAGTTCTGAACCAACAAGAAAATAAACAGGCTACAGGCTTGGTTCAAAGATCTGACCCTATCATTAATCAAGCTTATTCGATCTGACCCTATAATTTTCGACAATTTTCGACAAGCCAATATCGTTGAAAGTTTCTGAGCATTCCAAAGGTCGACACGTAATCAGGTAGAATGTCAGCCTAAAGAACCTGGATTTCCTGCACTCAGTTTGGTGTGGGACGTGGTGCATTTCTAATTAGATTCAACCATGTCACCTTTTCAGGGACGTCGTTGCAATCTTCAGGATTCAATGTTGACGAAACAGAAGAGATTTTTCTGTTAATCATTATTAAGAGAAAAAAAATCAGTTATGAGCATACACCATTAACAAATGTTTTGTAGGAATAGACTGTTCTTCAGCCAAGGGGTGGAATTCAATTAAATTTCTATTCGTGAAATTTCTTGGCATTCAAATAGGTTTACAATATAGAACCCAGGAGACATTTTTCTCATAACCATTATTACTAGGAAAAAGGTGCCTGAAATTTTATAAATCTAAATCATTTAGGCTCCATTTGGTTTGTGGGATGGGGATGAGAATTTGTTTTGAGAGAAATAGGGGATGGGATGAAAAAAAAAAGTGGGATGGAGATTCCAAAACCATGGATTCAGGGTCGCACCAAATAGTTTCCATCTCCTTCGTCGTCTTCCTCCTCCCTCCCGCATGCCTCGTCCTCTGTCGACTCTCCTTCCCTCCTTCAAGCTCCGATTAACACATCTGAGCCGTCCTCTGTCTCTCCCCTTAACAAATACAAAATGCAGCCCTTTTCCCTTTTTGACTTTGAGCCATCGCAGCCCTCTGCAAAGCGAACAACGAACCTGAGCCACTTAGAGCCCTTTTACCATGTGGACCACCATGACAACCAAGAGACGTGAATGCTGCTTGGCCTACACCTCCAATATGGACTGCAGGGCCTTGCTATATCCTCAGCTGTTGCTTGGTGGGCACGAGGACACCCCAGTTGATGAGCTTGTGGTTCTTTTTCAGGGTGGTAGAAGCAACAAAGCAAGGTATTGCTGGTGGTGATGCTGCTGCACCTACGACCCCGACCAGCATTTTGTTTGGTTCCCTACTTCCAACTCGTAATAACCAGAGAGATCGTTGCCAATGGGTGAGGCTAACGATCTTCTCTGTACAGGTGAGGCTAACGATGAATGGGATAAGGCCACCGCTGCTAAGAGTTGCAGCGGCAGCGATCAGGAAATAAAGAGTTGCAGCAACAAGGAATGTGGCAGGAAGTCGGATGAGGAAGGAGAAATAGAAAATAAAAGAAAGAATGGAGGGAGAGAGGGAGAGAGAATGAGAGATCGTCGCCGCCGCTCCTATCTGGTTCGAACAGCGAGGAGAATGAACAGTCGATTCTCTGCAATACTTCAGTCCCTTTTACACTTTCCCATCCCATCCCATTCCATCCCAATAAAACCAAACAATAGAAAATTAAATTTGTAGACTTTCAAATCTCATCCCATTCCACTCAAATCTTTTCACAAAGCAAACGGAGGCTTAAGGAATCACCATCGAATCTAATTCACATAAGCACATGGATAGTTTAAATGTGGTTTCCATTCTACCTGTTCTAATTCGTTGCTTAATTCGATGCAAAGTGCATCTTGATGTTGTAGAATACTCGTGCTGTAGCATCACTTGTAAAAAATCAAGATCCAAGTGATAAAAAGAAGAAGAACATTGATGAAATCAAATGATTTTATTGAAAATGACTTTCACCCTTCATTGAAATTTGAAGAAGAAAATAAAGTCTAGAGATCTCTAGTTAACGGTACAATAAAGAAAAAACCAAGGTTCAGAGTTTCGATATAATCTGATATGCCAAATTGGGTGTATCGGACTTTCTATCAGCACTCTTTTATATTTTCTTTAGTTTTTCTTTTTCAAAATATGTTCACGGGGTCAGTTAAAGGCCTAATTACCCCCTGAAATAGGTAGTAACCTGAAACAAAATTTTTAATCTTGGAAAAAACTTCTGATGCAGCGCAATCCGGGCACTCCTATTTGGCAGTTGATTAGCTCCTAATTGGCAATTGACGGTACCTGAGAAGAAGACGGTGAAAGATTCCCGGGGGACTTGCCTGGTGGGAATACTCCGATGCTTTAATTTAGAAAACTTGAGAGAGCGGTAAGGAATGCAAAGAGAGCTAAGAGTGTAGGTAGCGCTAGATCAATGAAAGTTCGAGTAACTCAATATCCCTTTTTTCCCTTCGATCATGGGGCTTTTAAGTATGGGCGTTCTTGTCAAATCGGACGTAACTGCCATTGGACCTCTGTCGTAATCGTTATTTGCCAGGGCTGTGCAGGTAACCGTTGCAGAGTACTACCCAATCGGATGAATGACACGTCCCGAAAAAGACGGACACGCTACCACCTGTCGAGAGACGTGGGTGCAGTCTGTCGGGCTGGTAGGGACTGTGCCGTCAGTCAGGGGACGGGAATCAGTTAGACGAGTATGGTCTTGTCAGATAGAAGCTTCCTGAAAACGTCGCATCGTTTAGTAGCGAGTTGCCTTGTAGCGAGGTATCCTGTTACGAGCTGCCTTGTAACGAGCTATCCTGTTACGAGCTGCCTTGTAGCGAGCTTTTAAAGGTACTTCAAGGTGATTCTGCCTGAGGTTGCCTTTGGGGCAGTTCTCCTGCCTAAGTATTGGAGCGAGCTGGTTATCTTAACTTGCGAGTTGGGATAGGCTTGTCTTGGAGTATTCCCTTTCAGTACATTGAGGGTCCTCGAGCACGCGCTGTAGCAAGCTCATCCTGTAGCGAGCTGTCCTGCGAGCTCGTTACTTAGTCGCAGCCAGGCTGTTATGCTAAGTTGTCGCTTGCGTTGAGTCACGTCCACATGTCACCTTCTCAGGAGGTGGGGTCAAATCACCCTCCATCAATTGCCCCCCACTCCTCGAGCTAAGGATTCTACTCTAGCGCGAGGAGTTCATGGAGTGTGACAGGTGGATTTGACTCGAAATTCAAACTTGATTGACTCATTGCATTAAATACACACACGGAAGTCAGGGGATTTATAGACTTTTCGAATGCCAAAAAACGCGCCAAAGGTCAACCGTGCAGAAGCTCTTCAGACCAACATTCACTCCGGCTATGCTCTCGCTCAGAGGTCAATTATGCAGAAGCTCCAGGGCGAGCTCGACCAGGCCCGGGGTGAATTTTTTTAGGCTCGAAAGGGGAGCGAGGCCTAGGAATTGCTCGTCCGGGACCAGGAGGCACAGATCGCCTGGCTATCTGAGGAGAGCGCTCGCTACCGGGAGGAGTCGTCGAGGGTGGCAGCGGAGAGGGAGCTTCTTCACCAGCAGGTCCGGGACTTGGAGTCCACACTTCAGGATTGGACTCGGAACTTCGACACCATGGTGGAGGCTGAGCGACCTAAGGCGGTGTGGGACTTCAAGGACTCCCAGGAATACCATGACCCCCAGGTGGAGTACGGCTCGAGCTCCTACCGTTCTGGATTTAAACTATGCCGCTAGTCGTAGCGAGGGAACCTCGACCTCGGCTAGGATGACTGCTTCAGTACCATAGGTGAGGTTGAAGGGAGTCTTGCATGTAGCGGTCTTCACAGTGGTCCAATAAGCCCATAGAACACTGGGTAGCTCATCTGCCCATAGTCCTTTAGCTCGGTCTAACCGTGCCTTCAGCCCGTGGAGGATAGCTCTGTTTGTGACTTCCGCTTGACCATTTTCTTGAGGGTGTGCGACTGAAGTAAAGTTCTGTCGAATTCCCATGTCTCGACACCAATTCTGGAATTTAATGTCTTCAAACTTCTTACCGTTATCAGAAATCAGTACTCGAGGTAACTCGAAGCGGCACACTATATTTTTTCAAAAGAAGTTATGTACATTCCGAGCTATGATTGTTACAAGAGGTTCAACTTCTACCCACTTGGTGAAATAATCAACTGCTACTACTAAGAACCTCCTCTGGCCTATCGCTGGTGAAAACGGTCCATGTATATCGATCCCCTATTGTGCGAAAGGCCACGAAGTGGTGAGAAACTTGAGGTCAGCAACGGGCTAATGGTGGATATTGGCATGCTTCTCGCACTTGTCACACTTTCTAACGATCTCGATAGCATCTGTTTTCATTGTTGGCCAGTAGTACCCCTGTCGTAGCGCTTTTTGGGCGAGGGCCCTGCCCCCCAAGTGTCCGCCGCACAGGCCCTCATGAGTGTCGCGGAGCACGAGCTTGACTTCGGAAGGTCACAAGCAGCGCAAGTAGGGGAGCGTGTAAGATCTTCGGTACAGTCGTTCGTCTATCATGACGTATTTGGCCGCCTAACGCTCTACCCTTATAGCGGCATTGCGGTCTGCAGGGAGGGTCCCGTGTAGTAGGAAGCTCGCGAGCGGATCAATCCAGCTCGGCTCTGCTTGAACAACAGGAGCGACCTCCTCTGCCCCCCCGAGAATGCTAGGTCGAGGCAGGTTCTCTATGTACACGGTTCTCATGGTGCTATCACTGGTGCTGGCTAACCGGGACAGGGCGTCGGCCTCAGCGTTCTTCGACCTCGGGATTTGCTTGATGAAGTGTGACTGGAAGTTGAGTAGAGCCATTCTTACTTTGGCTAAGTAGGCAATCATAGTTGGTTCGCGAGCTTCGTATTCGTGTGCAACTTGATTGACCACGAGCTCGGAATCGTTGCAGATGACGATATGCTTGGCTTCCACTTCTTTGGCTAAAGCCAGCTCGACTATTAACATCTCGTACTCCGCTTCATTGTTGGATGCTGTGAACTCGAAGCGTAGTGTGTACTCCAGTTTTGTGCGTACTCTAGTTTTGAGGAGTCATCTACGTGAAGGATTCAGGGCTCCTCATCCCAGTTCGCGCTTGGCCTAACTAGGAGAGATGTCGCACTGGTTGCTACCTCACGGTGCTCAAGCTCAACCGGCCTGGGAGCTTTGGGCTCGCCCGAGCTGGGGGCCTCGTGCTCGACCGGCTTGGGGACTTCGGAGCCGAAAGTGCATTCCACGACGAAGTCTGCTAAGGCTTGGGCCTTGATAGCAGTTCGTGGCTTGTATTGGAGATCATACTCACTGAGCTCAACGGCCCACTTCACCAGTCTACCGGAGACTTCGGGCTTGAGTAGAACTTGACTCAAAGGTTTGTTGGTGAGGAGATGACAGTGTGAGCTTGGAAGTATGGACGGAGCTTTCGGGTTGCAATGACTAGTGCATAGGCCAGCTTTTCTATCTCTGGATATCTCGTCTCTGCTCCCTACAACACTTTACTAACATAGTAGATAGGTCGTTGGACCCAATCTACCTCTTTTATCAGTACCGAGCTGACCACCTCGTCACTTGCCGAGAGGTACAGCTCTAAAACATCGCCCTCCTCGGGTCGGGTTAAGACTGGTATACTAGCAAGATACTTTTTGAGCTCATCAAACGCGAGCTGGCAATCTTTGGTCCATTCAAACCCTTTGCTTTTGATTGCTTTAAAGAAAGGCAGGCAGCGGTCTGCTGACTTGGACATGAAGCGGCTCAGAGAAGCTATTCGGCCATTTAGCCTCTGAACCTCCTTCAGTTTTTTGGGTGGTTTCATGTCTAGGATGGCCTTTATTTCGTTTGGGTTGGCTTCAATGCCATGCCGGTTAATGATGTACCCTAGGAATTTCCCCGATGTGACACCAAAGACACACTTATTCGGGTTCAATTTCATGTTAAATCTACGCAGAATTTCAAAAACTGAATGCAAGTCTTGTATTAAATCATGTGAAAACTGGGTTTTGACAACCATGTCATCTACATAGCATTCTATTTTTTCTACCATCAATGGCTCAAATAATTTATTTACAAGTCTCTAAAAGGTTGCCCTAGCATTTTTCAACCCGAAAGGCATGACCTTGTAATAGAACAGGTCGAGCTCGGTTATGAAGGCAATCTTTTCTTCATCGGCTGGGTCCATCCTGATATGGTTGTAGCCCGAATAGGCGTCTAGAAAACTCAGCAACTCATGCCCTGAGGTCGTGTCCACTAGACAGACGATCCTAGGGAGTCGGAAGCAGTCCTTTGGGCAGGCTCGGTTCAGGTCGAGGTAGTCGATGCACATGCGTCATTTACCATTAGCCTTCTTTACTAGAACGGGGTCGGCCACCCAGCTCGGGTTATGGACTTCCCTGATAAAATCGGCTGCGAGGAGCTTCCCGACCTCCACGTTGACTGCCCTCCATCTTTCTGGGGCTAGGTTGTGTTTCTTCTGTCTAACGGGCCTAACTACAGGATCAATATTAAGCTTATGAGTTATGACGTTGGGGTCTATGCCGGGCATCTCTGCCGCAGACCATGCAAAAACATCTAAATTTTCAAGTAAGAAGCATACCAATTGAGATCGCAGGGGCTCCTCTATGGAAGCACCGATCTGAAGTGTCCGAGTTGGATCCTCCGCCGATGTCGGAATAGAGACAGTCTCTTCTGTGGGTGCAATTCGCTCCTCGCACTGCTCCGTAGGTCGCTCCAGCTCGAGGTCGTCGACCACCTTGGCTTTCCCTTTAAGGGCGGCGACGTAGCACTTACGAGACTCAAGCTGGTCACCCCGCGTTATCCCGATTCCGAAGTCCGTGGGGAACTTCATGCCCAAATAGTAAGTGGAGACCACAGTTCTTAAGGCATGGGTGATCGGCCGACCTACTATGGCATTGTACAGTAGGGCTGTTCACGGGTCGGGTTGGGTCGGTTTACAGGGGTTTTCCCAACCGACCCAACCCGACCTGGTCGGGTTACATGAGGTGGAAACCGAAACCGACCCATTGATAGGCAAAACCGACCTAGTTGGTTTGAGTCGGGTTGGGTCGGTTTCGGTTTTGCTCCTGTACAAAAATGATAAAGAAGCGTAGAACTAGGAGGACACCTAATTCTAATTATAATTGCCTAATGGGTTGCCTATTTGGTGTAAAAGACTAGAGAAATTAGGATAGATACAATTTAGTTAAGTAGGAAATAGAAGATAGGGTTGTTCTAGTTCTAGTAGAAGACTAGTTAAATAGGAAACTAGGAACCACCGAACTAGAAAACTAATTGATTCGGTTTGGTTCGGGTCGGTTTCGGTTTTCACATAAGAAAACCAAAACCGACCCGATATATCAGTTTATGATTTTGCCCAACCCAAAACCGACTGGTGCTGATGAAAACCCGGCTGACTCGGGTTAGGTCGATTCAGGTTGGTCGGTTTGGTCGGGTTGGGCCTTCTTATGAACAGCCCTATTGTATGGGGAGGGGTTACGACCACTAAGAAGTTGTGGTTGAGCCTCACAATGCTAGGCCAGGTGCCGACTTCCACAGGTATTGCAATCCTTCCCAGGGGCCTTCCTCTCCGTTGAAGCCTACCAGGGGAGTGTTCGCGGGCTTCAGGTCGCTTTCTTGGAGCTGGAGCTGGTCGAATGCTATTTTAAAGAGGATATCCGCCAAGCTGCCGGAGTCGACAAGGACACGCCTGACTTCAAAGTCATTGATATTTATATTTATGACGAGCGCATCATCATGGGGGTAGTGGACCCCGCGCACGTCGTCCTCCGTGAAGAAGATCGGTTCTTTCATCCTTGGCCGCTTCGGTGGGTTCTGTTCTTCCCTAGCGGCCTCGCGAGCCGATGTCCGAGCTGCAGCTGTGGTACAGCCCGCGACAATCGAACCTCCGACAATTACATGGATGGTCCCCTGAACTGGTCTCTCCTCCGGGGGCTGCCTCTACGGTTGCTTAGCCTGCCTGTTGGATTCGGGAGCATCTCTATTCTGCTCCCCCTGCCGACCTGCTTTATTATTATTATTATTTTGTACAAAATTTTTCAAGTATCCGCAACGGATGAGCTCCTCTATCTCGTTACGGAGGTTTTTACAATTTTCGGTGCTATGACAGTGGTCTTTGTGAAGACTACAATACAAATTTTTATTCCTTACACTAGGATCGGCCTTCAGCTAAGGTGGCCACTTCACATACGGGGCGTCCTTGATTGCCATAAGGATTTCAGCCCGCTTCGCGTTCAGCGTCGTGTTGTCCGCCCTTTTTGGTACTGGAGCTTGGAAAGGCTGATTCGGCCTTGCCCCCCGACCTTGGTCCTTCTTCTTCTTGCTATCACCCTAAGTTGGAGGCTCCGTTCCCCTTTTCCTTTTCTCGAGGGCCTACTAGCCCTTCTGGTTGATCTCTTCCTCCGTCCCTATAAATCGATCCGCAAGCTTGAGGAACTCGGTCACAGTCTTGGGTTGATTAACAACCACGTGCCACTTGAATTCTTTATGGGTAATGCCTCGCTTGGTCGTGGTGAGACGAACTTCGGGGTCCAGATCGGGTATTTGTAAACAAGCGTCATTGAACCGCTTGATGTAACTCCGGATGGACTCCCCTTCCTTCTGAACTATGCCGAGGAGGCTTTCTTGAGTTCTTGAGCATATCTTGTTGGTGACAAAATGGGAGGTGAAGACTTGCACAAACTGCGCCCAGCTTCTTATCGATCTGGACGCGAGATTTCAGTACCATGTGCGGGCCACTCCTTTGAAGGTGGTGGAGAAGGCCATACGCACACAGGATTCACTGGCTCTTGCCAGGTGCATCTGGGACTGGAAGGCGTCCACATGATCATTCGGATCAAAGGATCCACCATACTTATCCAGTAGAGGGAGCTTGAAGTCCTTTGGCATGGGAACAGCAAGAAGTTCTGGCGACAGAGGGGAAGGAACTGATAGGAGAGGAGTAGCTTTTACTTCATCTGAGCTTACCTCCTCCTTACCCCTGAGCTCGGGCAAGACACGAGTAGCAGTTCGGCGAGCTCGTCGGCGCCTCCGTTGCTACTTTGTCAACTCGGCGTTGGTGCTACTTGCTTCAGTATTACCGAGCTCGATGGGCTCGGACTGCTGATGATAGCTATGAACTGAAGGGCCCTGCCTGTAATCTACGGCTAGGACCTCAAACTGGTTTTCTGCGAGTGGGAACTCGAACTGAGAGTGCTGAGGTGATGCGGACCTGACTAGCTGGGAGGCTCCCGACCTGCTTGCAGGTTGCAAGGTGGGGGTGATTGGTCTCTCCTTCCTGTCGTGGGACGAGGCTTGGCTTTTGGAAGGATTCTGGGTTTGAGAGGCCTCTCCCCAGCGAGGACGTTCGCTCCAGCGGGAGGGCTTGGCTTGCTTCGAGGCTGGATGCCGAGGGGGAAGTGGATGTTGGGCCTGAGGCAGTGAAGGGAACAGTTATTAGTACTGGTACTGAGAAACTTGATGCAATACTTGCTGCTGGTAGAGTTGAAACTGCTAGAACTGTTGCATTTGAGCTTGCATAGCTCGCATACACTGTACTAGGTCCTCCAATTGGTTTTGGTTGCTCACTAGGGGAATAACAGAAGGTTCAATGAAGGTTTCTCCAACCACGGCAGGGAGTGGAAAGTTCACAGGTGCCATTGTGTGAGGCACGTTCAAGCTAGGAACTCCGTCCACAGAGAGGGGGACGGTGAACTGTCCATGCAGATAGTTGGGAGCTGGGGTTGCTCCCCTGAAGCGTTCCGGTCAGCACCACATCCGGCATTACTAGAGAAAGCCATGAATGCTGAGTTCTTAGAGAGAGTTGCAGAGATTAGAGGAAGGCTTTTTGAAGCATTCCTACAGACGACGCCAAATGATGCAGCGCAATCCGGGCACTCCTATCTGGCAGTCGACTAGCTCCTAACTGGCGACGGACGGTACCTGAGAAGAAGATGGTGAAGGATTCCCGATGGACTTGTCCGGTGGGAATACTCCGATGCTTAACTTAGAACACTTGAGAGAGCGGTAAGAAATGCAAAGAGAGCTAAGAGTGCAGGTAGCGCTAGATCAATGAAAGTTCGAGATTAACTCAAGATCCCTTTTTTCCCTTCGATCATGGGGCTCTTAAGTAAGGGCGTTCTTGTCAAATCGGGCGTAACCGCCACTAGACCTCTGTCGCAGCCGTTATTTGCCAAGGCTGCGCAGGTAACCGTTGCAGAGTACTACCCAATCAGATGAATGACACGTCCCGGAAAAGACGGACACGCCACCACCTATCGAGAGACGTGGGTGCAGTCTACCGGGCTGGTAGGGACTGCGCCATCAGTCAGGAGACGTGAAGCAGTCTGACGGGTACGGTCTTGTCAGATAGAACCTTCCTGAAAAGCGTCGCGTCGCTTAGTAGCGAGCTGCCTTGTAGCGAGCTCCTAGAGGTACTTCGAGGTGATTCCGCCTGAGGTTGCCTTTGGGGCAGTTCTCCTGCCTAAGTATTGGAGCGAGTCGGTTATCCTAGCTCGCGAGCGGGGATAGACTTGTCTTGGAGTATTCCCTTTCAGTACATCGGGGGTCCTCGAGCTCGCACTGTAGCGAGCTCATTCTGTGGCGAGTTGTAATGTAGCGAGCTGTCCTGCGAGCTCGTTACTTAGTCGCAGCCAGGCTGTTATGCTGAGTTGTCGCTTGTGTTGAGTCACATCCACGTGTCACCTTCTCAGGAGGTCGGGTCAAATCACCCTCCATCAACTTCCTTTTCTTGCAAAACGATTTCCACCCGTTTTTTGTTTTGGTTATTGTTAGCACCCGATTTTTGCTCAGTCCTTTATCTGAATCCCCAACTCACCCTCGAACACCGATTAAACCATTATGAACCTCACCTTATACTCTAAATTCCCAAAAATACCCCTTCTTCCAAAAGTTACCTAAATTCCCAAAATACCCCCTCCTTATAAAATGATCAAAATACCCTTGACCAGGTTACCTGAATTACCCCTTGGACCAATTCCCAAATTACCCTTGACCTGATTCCCAAAATGCCCCTCCTTCCAAAATGACCAAATACCCTTGACCAAGTTACCCAAATTACCCCTTGGACCAATTTCCAATTTACCCCTAACCTAATTCCCAAAATACCCCTTATGCCCAAAATACCCTTGACCAAATTACAAGAATTACCCTCACACCAAATTCCCAAAATACCCCCCTTGACCAAATTCCTAAAATACCCTTAACCAAATTATCAAAATTCCCCTTGGACCAATTACCAAAATATCCCTTGACCTAATTCCTAAATTACCCCAAGTTTCCAAAAATACCAAAATGCCCTTCATTCCTCAAATTTCCTAAATACCCTTCTAAGCCTCTACCCCTTTGGATCCCAAATTACCATTTTTTCCCTCTAAACCCAAATCACCCGAATTGCCCAAACACCACTCCAAGCCTACTCCGTAAAAATCCCATATTGCCAAAGCAACCCCAAAAAAACCCCAAAGATTACTATGTTGCCCTTCTTTCCCCAAATTACCCTTTTTTACCCCTAAAACCCTAACCTGGGAAGACGCCCCTCCAAATCTAACTTACCCACTAGAACCCCTCATTCAATTTGAGAAATTTCGAAAAACCCCTCCTTCACATTCTAAAAGGGATCGATCCTGAGAGGAAAAAGGGGTTGAAGGAGAGGAGTTTGGAAGGGGGAGCTCTCTCGGTGTTTTCCTTCTGAGGAGCTACCGAACTGAGAGTTAGAAAGAGAGAGAGAGAGAGAGGTCGAACTAAGAGTTTAAGAGAGAGAGGTTGGGCATAATAGGGGAGGGGTTTTTTGATAGAAAAAGAGAAAGAGAGAGAGAGAGGGGGCTTTGAGGGTTGGAGAGGGAGCTCGAGCAAGAGAAGAAAAACATAAAGGGTTATCGAATGAGAAAAGGGTCGGGTTAAAGAAGCTTCAAGGAAGGTGGGATCTCCGGTTCGATTTAAAGAAGAGAGAGAGATCGAGAGAGATGAGAAGAAATTTGAGAAAGGGTCTATAACAGAGAGAGAGAGAGAGAGACGGAGACAGAGAGAGAGAGAGGGTGGTTCAAGCAGACGTGCTATCTAGAGAGTTTTCTCCAGCCGACCTTCTTCGATCTCCACCAAATTGTAGAGTCGCCATTGATGTCTTCTACTCACCCCTCTATCACTATCGAGCTGAGGTTCCCATAGCACCAAAAGACCATTTTTAACCCTTACATTCAAGTTCACTAGCTCTACTAGTTCTGAGAGCAGCATGAGCAGCATCGTCGGTTTGATGTGAGGCTACATTGAGGTAATATGCTTACTTCATACTTAGTTGTTTAGATTTGAGTTTCACACATTTGCTAGATGCTCTTGTTTTAGTTCAGCTTCTATTATTAGTTTTGCTTCTCTTTTTTCTTGCATTTGTTCTGTCTTTGCTTTCTAGTCGTGTTTTTATGAGTTTGAGAACTGGTATGTTTTTTGGAAATTTGGAGGGGATTGATTTACTCTTTCAACCTTTCAAATCGGCCAACTGGGTCCAAAAGTAGGGTTCCTAATAAAAAAGGGGTAGGGTTTCTCACCCTTTTGCTTAGGTCCCTACATCCAAAAAGGGGCTGGTTTGGGAAGGCAGAAAGAAGTATTTACATCCTTCCGAGTTGCCAGAGTACATGGGTTCTCAACTCCAATTCAAGATGCCAAACAAAGAGAGGAACTGACATTCACATGAACAAGACAGAGGGGTGCTTAACCCCTTCCCTCTCTCTCTCTCTCTCTCTCAACTTACCCAGAGTAGCCTTATCTTGGCCGGATGGTATGGAGTCACTACCAATTCCAAAATGTTTTACTGAAACGCAATTTCGGGAGACCCACCACTCCCCATTATTGATTTCTGATGGGTGGCAACTCCATCTTTTTGGCCATGAAGTGAACTGTTGGGGGCATTTTTCCAATGTTCACAATTATCTTCATTGTTTTTGTTGGAGGGAGATTCAAAATTTCAAGAATCTCTCTCCTCCCTCTCTTGTTTTTAAGTTTTGTCTTTTCCTCTTCCCACTTTTGAGTGCATGGGAAGACTCCTTGAACCACATTGCTTGGGAAAGGTGTAGAGGTGGAGTATATCTATTGTTTTGCTCTCTCTATAGGTGGGGACCCATAGGAGGAAAGCACTATAGATTTCTCATGCATGTGAGGGGGGTTGGGGTGCTTTTCACACACGCGCACGTCGAGTCGAGCCGGGTCGGGTTGAGGCGTGGACGTGGGTGCGTGTACGCACCGATTAATCATTTGACTTTTAAATTTCGAATTTAACTTTGAACGTTTTTTCTTTTCATTTTTCGTGTCTCTTCGAACAGGTGCACTGTTCTGAAGAGGTCCCTGTCCGAAAGGACACCTCTGTGTCCATTTGGGTGACTGAGAACACTCTATAAAAGGAGTGTTGGTCGACCCTATTTACACACAAAAATACTTTCGACAGTCTTCTCTAACAATCTAAGCATCAATTCTCTGTGGTTCGCAGAGGTCTAGTAAGCGAGTGCACGTCTACCAGTGGCCTATTGGATGTTTTATCTTGGTGACCAATTTGCAATCACCAAGCTGCACCATAGGGGAAAATGCAGTTTTAAGGAGAGTGACCAAGTGGCACGACTTAGCCCTCCTTCTCTCCGCAACTTCTCAGTTTCACAATTCTGCAACATCACACTCCTGAAAATTCCGGTTTGGAAAGTGATTACTGATAAGTTACATTCCGCCTTCTTTATTATTTTCTAACAATCTTAAAACCGCATTTATGGAACCTATCTCTGTTAACCCCTTCATGAGGAACCGGATACTATCAATAGTTCCCGATTTCTCTAAGATTGAACCTTTCAATGGAACCAACTACAAGCGTTGGAGACAACGCCTTTTGTTTTCCTTAGAACAGTTAGGGGTAGCCTTTGCTTTGACTGAACCGAGCCCATTAAACATAAAGGAACCAGCCCGTTTTGTTGTTGCAGAACACTGGACTACAACCGACCACCTCTACACCAACCATATTCTCAACTGCCTGTCCAATGAACTGTACAGTGTTTATTCCTCCTATAACTTTGCTTATGAAATTTGAAATGCATTGGACAATAAGTATGCTCTGGAAAATGCTGGAAATAAAAAAAATATGTAATTGCCAACTTCTTCCATTTCATCATAAAAGAAGACATGGGTGTGTCTGCCCAAATAGATGAGTTTCAGGTGCTTATGGGGGAATTAGCAAAGGAAGGCATGACACTGCCAGATGAATTCATTGTCGGTTCTCTCATTGAGAAATTTTCACAAACATGAAATGATTTCAAGACTAGTATGAAGCATAAGAGGAATGAACTACTTTGGACCAAGTAGTGGTCTGAATTAAAATATAAGAAAAGAATAGAAAGAAAGATGAGGATCAGTTTTTCAAAACCAATCTGGTTGAGGAAAATACTTCAAAATTCAAAAAGAATTTTAATGTGAAAAATGATCAGAAATTCAAGAAACAACAAAAGAAAAGAAATTGCTATGTGTGTGGTAAACCCAGGAATTACAAGAAGGATTGTCGATACCAAGACGAATCTGGGAAACCAAAAGTCAACTTGACTAAGGATGTTATCGCAGCCATGGTAACTGAAGTAAACTTAGTTAATAAGCCGAAGGAGTGGGTACTGGATACTAGTGCTAGAAAGCACATATGTGGGGACTGCAACTCCTTCTACGAGTATACAACTCAGTTTGAGGGAGAGCAAGTCTTCATAGGAAACTCACAAACTTCGAAGGTCATTGGAAAAGGAAAGGTGCTCCTGAAATTGATTTTAGGAAAAATTCTAATGCTGAATGATGTGCTACATGTGCCAGAGATTCGATGAAACTTGGTATCGGGAGCACTCCTCAACAAAACAGGACTGAAGCTCACGTTTGAAGCAGACAAGGCTGTATTAACAAAAGATAATGTATTTATTGGAAAAATATACAATGCTGGTGGACTATTTGTATTGAATATTTCTTATGTTATTGTGAATAAGAATGCTTTTTCTACTGCTTATATTGTTGAATCTTTTGATATTTGGCATGCTAGATTAGGACATTGTAGTGCTCCTTATTTAAAATGGTTATGTAAATTAGGAGTTTGAATGCTCCTATTAATTTTACGAATGCCAAATATGTGTAGAAGCAAAATTCACTAAGAAATCTTATAAAAGTGCACAATGAGAAACAGAATTATTATAACTTATACACAGTGATCTATGAGACCTTAAATATCATGAAACTAGAGGAGGGAAAAGATACTATATACATTTACAAATGGCTTCTCTAAGTATGCAAAAGTAGTTTTACTTAGATCAAAAGATGAGACTGATCAAGCTTTTATAAACTATAAAACTGAAATAGAAAAAAACCAATTAGGAAAAAAAAAAGACTTAGAATAGATAGATGAATTGAATATGATAAAGAAACCATTAGAAAAATTCTTTGAAGAAAACAGAATCATACATGATACTACATCCCCTTATCAACCCGAATCTAATGGAGTAGCAGAAAGACTTAAACAGAACATTAAAAGAAATTATGAATGCTATGCTAATTAGTTTAGGTGCACCTTTGAACTTGTGGGGGGAAAAAATCCTAACGACTTGTCACCCATATAATATAGTACCACCCAAGAAGAAAGGACAAATACCTTTTGAACTTTAGCATAACAAAAAACCTAGTTTGAACTACCTAAAAGTTTGGGGCTTAGAAAATGTTGGAATACCTGAACCAAAAAGAAAGAAACCTGTGATTGTGCATTCATTGGATATGCACAAAACTGTGCATCTTATCAGTTCTTTCTAATTAAAACAATTGATAATGTTGTAGAAAACAACACAATAATAGAGTCCTGAGATACCGAGTTCTTTAAGCACACCTTTCCATGGAGAAAGGAAACAATAAATAGGGAACCCTCTCAAATCCAAAACAGAAACCAAGAAAAATTGAATGTTCAAGGAATTAGTACTTCACTTAGTCAAGACAACACCGATTCTAGGAATCAAGAACCAGACTTAAGGAGAAGTAAAAGACCAAGAAGAGAAACAAACTTGGGTGACAGAATGTTCACATTTCTAGTAAACAAGGACCCAATAACCTATCAGGAAACCGTAACCTCACCTGATGTGGTATTTTGGAAAGAATTCATAAAAAGTGAAATAAACTCTTTAATCACTAACCACACTTGGGAACTTGTATATCTCCCACTTAGAACTAAGGCATTGGATTGCAAATGGATTTTTAAGAAAAAATTAAAGCCAAATGGTACAATAGATAAATTCAAAGCCAAACTAGATGCTAAAGGGTTCAGACAAAAGAAAGATGTAGATTTCTTTAACACTTATTCCTCGGTTTCAAGGTTAACTATAATAGAGTCTTATTTGGTATAACATCCATTTACAAACTAGTAGTTCATCAAATGGATGTAAAAACAATTTTTTTAAATGGGGAATTAGAGGAAAAAATATACGTTAAGGAACCTGAAGGCTTTATATGCCAAGAGAAGAAAATAAAGTTTGTAAATTAATTAAGTCTCTATATGGCTTAAAACAAGCTCCCAAACAATGGCATGAAAATTTTGACAATGTGTAATAACTAATGGATATAACAGAAATGATTCTGATAGATGCATCTATAGCAAGTTTGTAGATGATAAAGGAGTTATGATCTGTTTATACGTTGATGATATGCTAATAATGGAACAAGTTTAGAGTTAGTAAAAGAAACATAACAATTTCTAATGTCCAAATTTGATATCAAGGACTTGGGTGAGACCGATGTAATCTTAGGAATTAAAATCCATAAACAACACGGAAACTTTATTCTCTCCCAATCTCACTATGTAGAGAGTATTATTAGAAAATTTTGACACTATGACTATGAATCGGTTAAAACACCTCTTGACTATAGAATTCACTTAAAGAAACATGTAGGAGAGCTTGTTTCACAAAAGGAGTATGCAAGTATAATTGGATTTGTGTCTTACTTAATGAGCTACATAAGACCAGACATAGCTATAGTTGTGAAAAATTTAAGTCAGCATACTCATAATCCCGAAAATGAACATTAGGAAGCTCTAATAAGATTATTAATATACTTAAAAGGAACTATAAATTTTGGTTTACACTAAGGTTTTCCTCTTGTTTTAAAAGGCTTTATTGATGCAAATTGGATTTCAAATTCAAAGGATAGTACTTCCACCAATGGATATGTGTTTATCCTAGGTGGAGGAGTAGTATCATGGAAATCGATAACGCAATCATGTAATACAAGTTCAACAATGGAGGCTGAATTTATTGCACTAGAATTGGCGGGGTTCGAGGCAAAGTGGCTAAGGAATTTATTGGCAGATATACCACTTTGGCCACGGTCGGTTCCGTCTATGTCTCTTCATTGTGATAGCCAAGCAACAATAGCCAGAGCCTAGAAACCAGACTTACAATAATAAAAGAAGGCACATCCGCTTAAGGCATAACCTGGTAAGACAATACCTCAATGAAGGTACAATTGCTTTGGATTTTGTAAGATCTGAAAAGAACCTTGCAGATTTGTTAACCAAACAACAAACTTCTAAGGTGGTTTATGAGGCATCGGTAGGAATGAGGCTAAATCTCATTACATAAGTCATTAGTGATGGACACCCAACCTATCATTTTGTGTAAGGCATCGGTAGGAATTAGGTTGAATGGGTAAAAACAAATCACTATATGGCTTGGGAAAGCACTATCATTTTGTGTCCCATTTTAGATGTCGTGGTAAGATAGTGCTCATTGTAATTTGAGGAGGTTGAGCATAAGGCTCTTAATCAGTTAAGAATAATGTGAAATGTGGCCGCTTCTAAGAGACATCTAGGGCTTACTCTCTTAAACACTCCTGATTCCTAGAGGGGAACAAGGCCAAAATGTTCTAAAACAAAAGAACCACTAAAGAACTAGTGAGTTGAATTGGTTGGTAAGTTAAATAGATACGACAAAGAGGAAAGGTTAAAGGAGTCTGACTCTACACGTACTCTGTAGCATAGCCTGTCATACCTAAGTGTTGATTGAAATCCAAAAGACATCACCATGAATACTTTTCTCATAAGTTGCTTAGATTGTTCGATCTTCTTGTAATTTTGAATCTTGTGGGGGATTGTTTGAGGGAGATTCAAAATTTCAAGAATCTCTTTCCTCCCTTTCTTGTTTTTAAGTTTTGTCTTTCTTGACAATAAATCCGATTGAAAAATGAGGAAGTAGAGA
Source organism: Nelumbo nucifera (assembly GCF_055504915.1). Taxonomy (NCBI): domain Eukaryota; kingdom Viridiplantae; phylum Streptophyta; class Magnoliopsida; order Proteales; family Nelumbonaceae; genus Nelumbo; species Nelumbo nucifera. The sequence continues at coordinate 189,016,477 of NC_142649.1, forward strand.
AGAAAAGGAAAGAAGAGAGAAAGGTGAAAGAAGAAAAAGTTTTGAGCAATAGAATAGTGCAGGCGGCGTCAACTTTTATTATATTATACAGGGTAGCAGAAATAAGAAGGGAAAAGACTCTTATGCCCCTGCTGTAAGTGAGTACAATAATATAAATAACAGAAAAAAATAGAAATATAAATGCTTTAACTAGCCAAACAGACCCTAACACAAATAACTAAATTATTTCAACACTTTCCCTCAAGTTGGAGCATAGATGTCAATCATGCCCAACTTGTCACACAAATCATTGTGTCGTACATGATGAAGAGGTGAAGATATCTGCAAGTTGTTCTTTTGAGCTGACATATGGAGTACAAACTTCTCCATTTACAAGTTTTTCTTTAATAAAATGCTTATCCACTTCAATGTGTTTCGTCCTATCATGTAGGACTGGATTAGCAACAATATTGATGGCAGCTTTATTGTCACAGTAGAGTGACATAGGATTGCTCACTACAAAACCCAATTCACCTAATAGATCTCTTATCCACATGATTTCAGCAACCCCATGAGGCATCGCTCTATATTCTGCTTCAGCACTAGATCTAGCCACCACACTTTGTTTTTTTACTTCTCCATGTAACCAGGTTTCCTCCTACAAAGGCACAATACCCACTGGTAGACTTTTGGTCACCGACTGCTCTGACCCAATCAGCAACAGTATATACTTCCACCTTTAAGTGACCATGTTTCTGGAACAATAAACCAGTTCCAGGAAACTTGTTGAGGTATCTAAGGATCCTCTCTACAGCTTCAAAGTGAGTTGTCCTAGGATTGTGCATGAACTGACTAAGGACACTCACTGCATAAGCAATATCAGGCCTGATCATAGACAAATACAAGAGTCTCCCTACGAGTCTTTGGAACTTCTTCACATCTTTCAAAAACTCTCCATAACTGTTTCCCAACTGATGATTATATTCAATTGGTGAGTCAATTGGTTTTACCCCCAACTTGCTTGTATCTTTTAGTAGATCTAGTACATATTTCCGTTAGGAAATAAAGATGCCCTTGTGAGAGCGGGCAATTTCAATTCCAAAGAAATAACGTAAGGGGCCTAGATCTTTCACCTCAAATTGAGTGGTTAAGAATTTTTTTAGTCTCCGTATTTTAGTCTCTCAATCTCCTGTGATCACTATGTCATCCACATACACAATAAGAGCTGCAATTTTCCCTTCACCTCTTTTCACAAATAGAGTATGATCTAACTGGCATTATTTGAACCCCATCTGTTGAACTGCTAAATGGAACTTATTAAACCAAGCCCGAGGTGATTGTTTCAACCCATATAAAGATTTTTTAACCTGTACACCTTTTGTTCACTGCCTTTGGCACAGAAACCTAGAGGTTGGGTCATGTACACTTCCTCTTCCAAGTCACCATTCAAGAAAGCATTTTTTGATGTCCAATTGGTAAAGTTCGCAGTCAAGATTTGTTGCCAATGAAAGAAGGATCCTGATAGAGTTCATCTTGGCTACTGGAGCAAAAGTCTTTGCATAGTCCACTCCATATACTTGTGTAAAACCTCTTGCTACCAGTCTAGCCTTGTACCTTTCAACAATTCCATCAGCCTTGTGTTTCACTATGAACACCCATTTGCAACCCACTGGTTCCTTCCCTTCAGGAAGGTCCACCAACTCCCAAGTGCCATTTTTGTGTAATGCATCAATTTCTTCCTGCATTGCATTTGTCCATTCAGGTTTAGATAAAGCTTCTGCCACATTCTTAGGAATGGGGATACTGTCCATAGAAGAGAGGAATGCACGGAATGAAGGTGAAATGTGATTATAGGAAACAAAATTAGAGATAGGACGATTAGTGGTACAAGATCTAACACACTTTCTCTTAGCAATAGGAATATCAAGATCATTAATGATAGGTGAATCAACATTGAGAGGAACATGCATATCAATAGGAGCAAGTGTACCTAGCTGATGAGACGGATCTGCCTCTGGTGAATCCGATGATGTTGGTTGCATAGTGTCAGGTTCCACGGCTCTTGAACTCTGTTGGCTTTTATGGAGATGATGAAAAACCCGGAATGAAGGAGGATCGGGTAAAGGAGGTAGTTGAGTTTGAGCCGCCTGTTTCTCCTCAACCCTACTCTTCCCCTGAGGAGAAACTGAGAAGAAATGTTGATTCTCAAAGAAGGATACAACAATAGAGACATAGTATTTGCGAGAGGTAGGATCATACCAACGATACCCCTTTTGAGATAAAGGGTAACCAAGGAAAACACAAGGAATAGCTCAAGGATCAAGCTTACCTCGAGTAGGGGACAAGTTATGGACAAAGCAACGACACCCAAAAACACGCATTGGAATGGTGGACAATGGATCTATAGAAAACAGAAGCTGATGTGGGGCCTTATACTCTAGTAATCGAGATGGCATACGGTTGATGATGTATGTAGCACACAAAACTGCATCCATCCAAAAATGTTTTGGCACATTCATATGAATTAATAAGCCACGAGCTACTTCGAGAAGGTGACGGTTCTTTCATTCAGCAACACCATTTTGTTGGGGTGTCCTGGCACAAGAGCTTCGTTAAATGACCCACTCGAAGCAAAAAACTCCGTGAGATCACTATGGAAGTATTCCTTCACATTGCCCGACTGAAAGATATGGATTTTAGTTTTGAACTGAGTGAACACCATGCGTTGAAAGTCTTTCACAATTTTTGGCACTTCATCTCGAGATTGCATAGGGTAAACCCAAGTGTATCTAGAGTAATCATCAATCAATGTAATGAAGTACTTATATCCAGCCTCAGAGGGTAGAGTAACAGGGCCCCAAACATCAGAATAAACATTATGAAATGGAAATTCAGATCTTTTATTTCTCAAAGGTAAAGAACTTCTACAATGATTACTCAATTGACATGTCTGACACTGTAACTGACTCACTAACAATGACTCAAACAACTATGAGAACATAATTTTTAATGACTCAAAAGAAAGATGACCTAGACGACTATGCCATAAAGAGGCTTGACTCTCACTTGACAAACTCATGGACTCTGTAGCCACAAGACCAACTTTATTCTCCAACACGTAGAGACCATCCACCATGCTCCCTCTACTAATCGTCTTCCCCGAGGCCAAATCCTGAAACACACATGAAAATGGAAAAATAATGACTGAACAGTTCAATGAGTGAGTTATACTACTAATGAACAGCAAATTTATAGGTAATTTCGGAACATGCAGTACATTAGAAAGGGTAAGGCTGAGTGGGATAGGTATGGTACCTTGGCCAGCTATGGTAGAGAAAGAACTATAAACTAGTCTCACCTTATCTCTCCTAGAGAGAAGGTTATATGTCTGAAATAAATTTGACTCACCAGTCATGTGGTTTGAGGCTCCGGAGTTAATAACCCAAGGAGAATCCGTGGTATGAGATGACACATGGAAGGCAGTGGTAGCGTTACCTGATGTAGACGCGAAAGAGGTAGAGGGAGTAGGACCAGAATCCATCTGGTGGAGAGTCCTACCATACAATTCCAAATGGTCACGAAAGGAGTTGATAATTTCTTCCTTAGGGTCAGAACAGGGATGTCTCTCCTGAGTTACCAATGGACTAGTCTCTGTTGACGCCATATTAGCTGAGTTATACTTTTTCTGATTCTCCTGGCTTGGTTTCTTGCCCTGATCAGGTGTTGACTTCTTACCCAAATCATGTGCCCATTTAGGTTTTCCATGGAGATCCCAACATGTATCTCTCGTGTGTCGTGTCTTCTGGCAGTGAGTGCACCATAGTTTACTCTTATCATCTGTTCTTTTCTGAGAGTTACCTTTCATAATAGCACTTCTGACATTTGTATCTGAATTTCCCTAGATGACTAGGGCAACTGACTCCTCCTCTACACAATTCATCACACCTCTTCTACTCTCTTCTGACTGCACTAAGGCATACACCTCCTGAACTGATGGCAAGTCTTTACTACCCAAGATCTGCACCCTGATGGACTCATATGAAGGATTCAGCCCTAGGAGGAAGGCAAAGACCCGTTGTTGAGATGCAAGTGACTTATACGCCTTTGCATCTTCATCACACTTCCAATTCACATTCTGGTAGTGATCAAGTTCTTTCCATATCGATGTCAAATCAGAATAGTACATCGAGATACTCCTCTCCCCCTGCTTGCAAGTAGAGGATTCAACTTGCAGTTGATATATTTTGGCATAGTGTCTCTGCTCTGAATAGGTGGACTTTGCTTGTTCCCATATCTCACAAGCAGTTTCAGCCCACATAAAAGTTTTCCTTACTTGTGGCAGCATGGAAACCAAGAGCCATGACATCACCATACTATTCTCTTGGTTCCACCTATCATATTCAACACTTCCGTACTTCGGTTCCTTCACTCTCCCATTGTATCAAATTTTCTCCCTAACAGTGATGTAGAGTTTTATTCCCCTAGACCACTCAAGGTAGTTCAGACCATCAAAGGGAATAACAGCTATGAGGAAACTCGTATCCATTCCCCCACTCACTCCATTGTGGCTCCTTGAAATCTCTGAAGTAGTAGAATTCTTAGGCGACATGATATGCATAAGTTTTTTTTTTATCTAAATTCTCAACTTAGGATCCCTCCTTGTATCGACAAAAGCTCCACACACAACAATTCAGTTTTGGACTTAATCTGAGCACAAAAACAAACAGCACCAACTTCCAAAGAAGAACTATGACGAGACTGAGTTTCACCACAACGTTAATCAATAACGTGTAAGTTCCACCACAACATTAATCAATAAGAGAGATCCTAACACACATGAAATCAGACTAACGAGCAGAGAAAACAGGTCATCTACAACCTACAGTCACCTTTTCATAGGTACAGGATCACACAATCCAACAAATAAAAGATATAACCCTCACAAAAGTCTATCGACATTCAGTGGTTTGGATTCATTTGCTCTCCACTTGGTACACGACCAAGGAAAGAAATAAAAGAAGAAAGAAAAACTTTAGGGTTGTACTAGTTGCAGATCTGATTTGATCAGCCCAGATTCAGTCCTCTGTTCCACCCAGATTCAACAACTTGAAGAGAAAAAATTGATCACCCAGATTCAACAGCATTGCTCTGATACCATATTGACAATAAATCCGATTGAAATATGAGGAAGTAGAGAAGAGAAGGAAAGAAGAGAGAAAGGAGAAGGAAGAAAGGAAGAAGAAAAAGTTTGGAGCAATAGAACAGTGCTGGCGGCGCCAACTTTTATTATATTATATAGGGCGGCAGAAATAAGAAGGGAAAAGACTCTTGTGCCCCTGCTGTAAGTGAGTACAATAACAGAAATAACAGAAATAAAAAAATAAAAATAAAAAGTGCTTTAACTAGCCAAACAAATTCTAACACAAATAACTAAATTATTTCAACAGTCTTTTCCTCTTCTCACTCTTGAGTGCATGGGAGGACTCCTTGTCCCACATTGCTTGGGAAAAGTGTAGAGGTGGAGTATATTTATAGTTTTGCTCTCTCTATAGGTAGGGACCCATAGGAGGAAAGCACTATAGATATCCCATGCATGTGAGGGGGTTGGAGTGCTTTTCACACACGCGAGTCAAGTCGAGCCGGGTTGGGTTAAGGCGTGGACGTGGGTGCGTGTACATGTACATGTAAGCATCGATTAATCATTCGATTTTTAAATTTTGAATTTAACTTTGAACATTTTTTATTTTCCTTTTTCATGTCTCTTCCTTTCTGTGTCTCTTCGAACAGGTGCATTGTCCATTTGGGTGACTGAGAACATTCTATAAAAGGAGTGTTAGTCGACCTAATTTACACACAAGAATACTTTCGATAGTCTTCTCTTCTCTATCTTCTCTGACAATCTAAGCATCAATTCTCTGTGGTTCACGAAGGTCTGGTAAGCGAGTGCATGTCTACTAGTGGCTTGTGGGTTGTTTTTTCTTGACGACCGATTTGCAATCACCCGGCTGCACCGTAGGGGAAAATGCGGTTTTAAGGAGAGTGACCAAATGGCACGACTCAACCCTCCTTCTCTTTGCAACTTCTTAGTTTCACAATTCTGCAACATCACACTCCTGCAAGTTTTGGTTTGGAAAGCAATTACCGACAAGTTCCATTCTGCCTTCTTTATTATTTTCCAAAAGTTTTTCTTCTTCACGTTCATTTTGTTCAGGTTTTTGTCTTCATGTTCACCTTTTCATTTTACAATCTCTCTACCACTCCTTCCCCTAGTGGACATGACTTTATCAAAGTTTCTCACATGAGATCTGCTCGGGTTATGGTTGAGTTGGCTCTGGACGCCACATGGCACTTATGTGGCCACCCTATCTTCTTGGCCACGTCAACACCAAATCGGCATTCGTGTCCTACCTTATCTCCTCAGCCACGTCAACACTTTCAAACTCACAAGCCACACAATGATTAAATATTTTATTTTATTTTATTAATGATTAAGTATCTTATTTTTATTCATTATTAAATATGTTATTACTTTTTATTATATTATTTTGCTAGTTATTAAATATTTTATTTTTTATTAATTATTAAATACTATTACTTTATATTATATAATTTTGCTAATTATCAAATGTTTTTTCATTGCTTCAAGGAATTTATTAGTATTTTCAATATTAGTTTAATTTATAATAATTTATTTTTAATTTTTAAAATTCTTAACATTTTAATTCTTTTAATATTATTTATTGTTTAACAACTTCTTGGATGATAATGTGTGAAATAGTGCTAATTGAATTTAAAATTACCAAATAGTTTATTCTAGGGGTAAATAGTAAAATCAAGCAATTTTAGATGTTGAAGAGTTGATTGAACACAAACAACCTTGTCTATTCAAAACCTCTACAAATTAGAAAAGCATCTATGCTGATTTTTAAATTTTAGAGACAAATAATATCTTTTTAACTTTTCAAATTTCAGATTTATTAAATGCCACCTTAGCCTTTATTGGGTCAATACCATCTTTTTCTATTCCAAACCAATTAAAACCTCAAATAAAATGATTATATTGGGCAGGTTGAGAATTTTTTTCCCCATTATAATGGGGTGAGGACCATTTTTTTCTATTATGAACCAATTCATACCTGAATTAATTGAGAATTTTTTCCCCATTATAATGGGGACCATTTTTTTCCCCATCTTTTTTCTAATCCCCATTATAATTGAGAATTTTTAACTTTTGTTATATTTTAAGTTTTTAAGGCTAAATTTTATAGATAGTATGGCCCCGCTTTTCGGGAAGTTATTTACTCAGGTAAATGCACTTACCTATGTTCTTTTATTTTCCAGGTAAATAAGACAATGACTCTTTTAGCATCAAAAAAGCTATTATTAAAAAGGACAATTTTGTTCCATCCAACTGTTGGCAACTTTCTCCCAGGTAAATGCACTTACCTATGTTCTTTTATTTTCCAGGTAAATAAGACAATGACTCTTTTAGCCTCAAAAAAGCTATTATTAAAAAGGACAATTTTGTTCCATCCAACCGTTGGCAACTTTCTCCTAGGTGGAAAAATTAGGGTGTATTCTATAGGGTGTGGGTTGGTCCACACCACACCTTGTGGCAAGCACCAATCTGCACCACACCACAGTTCACAGTTGTTCTGAACTGTGGATAGATTATGTGGACTGAACCAATCCACACCACACTTTTTGATTTCATATATCTCATATACATTTTATGAATGACATATACAGTCAATCGTAAATGTCTAATTTTTGCAGTTTATATGTTAAATAAATTGAAAAAGGCATCAATAAATTAATATAAACTAATAAATATTAATTTTAATAAAAAAGATAATAAAATAATTTAAAATAAAAAATATATCATTTTAAATATTTAAAAATATTATTTAATTGATAAAATATTAAAAAATTAAATAAATGAAAAAAGAATGGAGAAGGAAAACCATTAGACTTGTGCTAGAATTAACATTAAAATTTATTATTTTATTGATAAAACTGCCAACGAGATATAATATTCTGGTTGATCAATGGAGACTCTCGAAATAGTTATCTAAGACTTTGATAGAAAAGAAGACGTTTTGGATTATAGAGAGGGGTTATATGAGATAAGGCAATTTTAGGGTCCTAATATCAATATAAGTAAAATATTTTTTAAAAATTTTCAAAAAAAAATTACCTTCTCAAAAATAATATCAATTAAGGATAAAAAAATACTGTTCATCTTCTCCCTCTTACAATCTATTCACCAATTCCGCCACCCGCCGCCGTCTTTGACCACGCCTCCGGCTATCTTCTTGCCGGAGGCGGGCGGAGGTAAAGGCGGCGGCGGCGATGGTGATTCCTCTGCCGAACGCCGCCGCCTCTGCCTCCACGTGGCTAAATAATAAAAGAATTATTTGAGTTCTTTTGAATGCACACATGTCGAAAAGATCTGGAGCCGAGAATCGAATCTCTGGTCGGTAATTTGACACCAGAACTCGTGAAGTTCTTCTTTGCTGATCTTATCCGTCTTAATCCGTCTCCTCCTATTCAATGCATCGAACAGTTCCAACGCAAATTCCCTCGAGTCTCACATTCTTTCAAACAACACAAAAAGAGAAAACAATTTTTTTTTTCTGAATTTTAACATCGGATTTTTTTTTCCTTGGACGGATGCATGAAAGCTAACTGAAAAACAGAATTAAAGAAGAAGAAGAAGAAGAAGAAGAAGAAGAAGACCCATGCATTGTGCAAAATCTGAAGGTGGAGAAGACCGTCCTGCGCAAGTTCATTGAAGTTGTTCTCGGCTTCATTCCACTTTCATCGCCTTGGTTACTTTTGTTGCTAATGAATCTCAGTTCTCGAAGAGCTCTTTCAGCACCGGGTTTAGATCGTTCGAGCTGCACTCGTTGCTTCCGGAGAGCTCAAGCGGCCAAAACCGAATCTAAAGCGGAGGAGGTGCCGGCACCATTCTGGGCGGTGGAGGCAGAGGGTGGCGAAGCAGAAGCAGACGGCGTCCGAGACGCACGGCCATGTTGGCCCCACGAGAACCTCCTAAGCTCAGCTATAAGCTCTTGAGAAAACTGACGTAACCGATTGGAAGAACTACGCCTAATCGTGGGCGATCTCGATGATGCTGGTGGCGTCTCCGTCTCACTCCCGATGGAGACTTCCAAATCGATATCAATGACGGTAGCCGGTTCGACGCTTCGGAGAATGATGGTATCGTCATCTTGGAGATCAAGCGTCACCTGGAGGAACTCCGCTGAGTCATAATCCGTCCGGGGAGATGATCCTCCACTGGTTGTTTCCTCGGAAGTCGTATCTGACGCCCATGGGCGGTCACGGTGAGACAGACCCCTCATTGCGGGAAAACGAAAGCTAATAACGAGAATGGATTCACAGTCACTGACACTGTTTTTTTATATCAGAAGCTCCACCAGTCATTGCAAGAGGGAAAAGATGAACGTATTTTTACTCTTAACTGAAATTATTTTTGAAAAGTTAATTTTTTTCTTAAATTTTTTAAAAGTATTACTTTTATTGATATATAACCCCTTTAGAGACTGTAACCGTGAAAGATTTACGAATTACGGTAGGAGTAGGAATTTGAAGCAATAAGTGGTTGAGATCAACTCAACTACGTTCCACGAAGTAGAAGTTGGAGCTGTAGACTTGTATTTGGATTTTGGATTTCGGATTTCGTTCTTTCTCACTCTCATACGTCTTGATTTGACTTTTCAAAAATGATGCTTGCGTGTCATAGTCCGAAAGGGCAAAATATCATGACCTAATATTTCATTTCCTTTTGGGGATTGTTTGGGTGGAAGCACATACGATTACGACTTACAAGGAAGGTTGGAATTTGGGAATTGGGATGAGGATTCTAGCCATATGGGTCGGGTCAAATCCATTTCCAATTGTTGTTTTGGAAGTCCGAACTGTAGATCTATTATCAGTACTGGTTCGGATCCGAGCAACGCCGGAAATAAGAATGCCGATACTTGCATTGCCTTGCCTTGGCCAGCTTCACGTCCAGACCACCACGCAAAATTCTAATTCCATTTATTTTCTTCTACATATATACTTGCAAAACGGGTTCAACCCATGATATCACCCATATTCAAGTTTGTGTATTTTTACCGAACAAGATTAGACCTGTTCATGGGCCGGGCCGGGCCGGGCTCGGGTCGGGCTTTCACACTATATTAACAGAATTTTTTAAGGCCCGAGCTCGGCCCGACCATCGGGCCTACAATTTGGGCCCGAGCCCGGCTTGAATAAAAAGCCTGAAGCCTGGGCCTGGGCCCAAGCCCGAAATTTAGCCCATACTGTTAGCGGCTGAATAGGGAGAGAGAGAGAGATTATAAAGAAAAGAATAATATATATATATATATATATATTAAATTATAAATATATATTTTAATAAATATTATATTATTTATATATTTTATATAATATATAAAATACATATTATATATTTTATAAAATATATAATGCTGAATCAGGTCGGGCCGAGCTCGGGCCAGGTTTTTTTGTCAAATCCCAAGCCCGGCCCGAAACACAGTCAAGCTTACTGTGTTAGGTCCGAGGTCAAGCCCATAGGCCTAATTACATGACCAAGCCCGACCGGGGTGCAGGTTGGGTCGGACCATCGGGCTACCCAACCCATGAACAGGTCTAAACAAGATTTTGGTCTGTGTTGACTGGATCGTTTATATGATTTTATCCCATATTCCCATTCACTGGTTGCCTTATTCATGAGGTGTTTCCTTTTTTTGTTTTTATTTTCCTAATAATCCTAATCAAATATAAGTAGCCAATAACTAGTGGGGCCCGCCGATATTCGGTCTAGAGTCTAGTCAATTACTCCATCCTAATTGTTATAGCTTAATTTTTTCCATTCCTTGCAAATTAATCAAGCTGACCCAATTTTTCTTGAACATTACCCTAAACTTTGGGGTTGTGTTAATTAGTCTCTCGACTTTAAAATATGTCATTGCAGTATTCTGAACTTTTAAATTTTGTCTAATAGGTTGCTATCGTTAGTCAATATCGTCATGTGACATCAAATGCGTATTAAATAATTTCAAAATAACAAAATTACCCTTTATGATATTTTTTTACCATTTTACCTATTTCGTTTGAGTGTTAGAAGAAGGAAAGGAGAAAAAGGGTTATGAAAACGAACACCAATCAACTATTGAAGCGCCCACTCCCCTGTTCAAGCTCTCCCATTCAGTGATTAACTGCAACTAGATGATCACATGTCTAGTTTCATAACCCTTCTTCCCCTTTTCCTTCTTTTAGCACTCGGACAAAATGGGTAAAATGGTCAAAAATATCATAAAGGGTAGTTTTGTCATTTGAAATTATTTAATGCGCACTTGATGTTAAGTGACAATATTGATTGACGGTCAACTAACGATAGGGACCTATTAGACACAATTTGAAAGTTCAGGGCACTGCAATGGCATATTTTGAAGTTTGGTGACTAACTTGACACAAGCCCCAAATTTCAGAGTACTGTTTAGGAATTTTCCCTTATAGATATATGGGTGCGGCAATCGGGTGAATGTGGATATGGGTTGGATCCACCTTCAACTAATTGCCCACCCTTGGCATAATCTACCCACACTAGGTCTAACTCAACCCATATCATTGCTACTTTAAAAAAATCAACATAATTATATAATAGAAAGAGGAAAGAGAGGAGGTGAGGAGTCCGATTACCATAGAGCTCACACGTGCCTCCTCTTACTCTTATTTCTCGCACTTGTGCATATTTATTTTCAAATGATTTAAATGAAATCATTAAAAATATAACAAGGCAATATTAAAACCTTGATGGGTTAAAGGGCAACCTAAATATGAACCCTACCTTTGACCCAAACTAATATCAAAACCCAAATTTGCTCATCAATACATAGGGCAAACTAATTTTCTTCTTATATATAAGTTTAAAGAAACCATTTTATGCTTTCCATGGCTTGTTAGGTTTTCTTTATTCTTTATTGATTTAATGTAGATATGTTCCATGGATTCTTTTGGTTCAATAATAAAAATCACTTAATACGAGCCTTTGGTTATCCTCATCGATTCAATTTTGATTTTTTTTTAAATTGGTAATTAATCTCATATTAAGCACATTTATTAGTTATATAAAAATGAATGAATTTGAAGCTCAATAACTAAGAAGGAAAATAAGGGTCCGATTGGTTCGTAGTCGGAATAGGAATTGGAATCGAAATCGGAATCAAAATCCTCCAGAATCGGAATCAGAATGGTCCATTCCCATAGTTTGTCTGGTTCAAACATCTATGGAAAAAGGAATTAAAATCAGCAGGAATAGGATTTCATTCTCAAGGGAGGGGTAGGGAATGGCCATTCCGATTCCGATTCCAAATCCTTATTCCTACAAACCAAATGGACTCTAAAATTATTTTTTTTTACTATTTTATATATAAAGAACTAGAAATATATAAACTCAAAAAGAAAAGAAACTATAAATATATAAAACTTTGATGAATCAATGCTATTTCATCAAAGGACAATAATTTGTTTTTAAATAGGATTTGATCCTTTCTAGACCGCGCTCACTTCGTTTGTATTGTCCCTTGTAGTAGGAATATATTTCCATTAAAAAAAGTTTATAAGTAGGAGATATTTCTAATGTATGGCTGTAAAAAATTGTGAGAATGGTATAAACACAGTTTAATCCGATTTCCTACAAGTTCAAATCAGCCTCCACCCCAACATCCCATAGTATATCTCCCCATATATTGGAAACATCTTCTAATGATGATATCATCATTTTTTATATTATCATCTAAAGATGTTCCCGATACACTCGGAGATGTATTGTGCGATGTTGTGGGGGGCTGATTCGGTCTCATTTCCTACGTTTTATTAGTGCTTTTTATGATTTTAGGGTTGTAAAAGATGAAAGCAATAAATAACCATTTGGTGAAGAAACTCAACAAGCTTTTTGCATGAATAAAAGCCTGCTTGGAAAAGTTGAAAAAACGAAGGCAGCCTTGATCTTTCACGTTTGTAATAGGTTATTTTGAACAAAAAAATAATGATAAAAACAAACAATAAAAAATGTACTTTCTCAAAAAGCACATTTCTAGGGCGAAAAAGACACTCCCAAACATGGCCTTCGTCCGTAGCCACACCCGTCCACTATACAACACACCACCCAAGTGACGATAATGGGCACCTACTGACTACCCATCACCTCAATCCATACCTACCCACTTAAACCTTAAACCTGACCCGATGTTTTTTAGGTACAAAAAGGCCCGATGCTTTTTCAATGGAGTAAAATAACAATCCAAGCTAGGGTGATCATTTCAGCCTGGTCTACACAAGCTTGTCATGGGTCTGGGCTCATATTAGGCCTTTAAATTTTAGAGCCAGGCTTAGACTTAATATTTTAAGCCCGGCCTGTATATATTTAAATTTACACATTTTATGTATAATATATATATATATGTATATATGTTATTTTATATTAAATTATATATTTTATATAAATATTATAACATAATATATATAATTTATATTATATATAATATTATGTCATTTAATATAAAGTATTATAGATATATAATGTTTTATATATAGAAGACATTAGCCCAAAATCATGCTCGACCCAGTCCAGATCCGTATAAACCTAGATTAGAGCTTATGTTTCAGGCCCGAAACTCTAGACCGGGTCGGGGCCGGGCCTAAACTATAACCCTTATCACAAGTGCAATGCCCGGCCCGACCCATGATCACCCCTAATACAATCCCTTCTGGGATGGCTGGATTGTGAAACGTAGGACACGTCTGAATACAGGTAGCTTCTGTCAACCGTCGGTTTGGAATAAGAGGAACCAATCTGAATATTATTCCAGTTGGGTTGTAGCTGTTTTTCTTCTTTTGAAGCGTGGATGAACAAAAAACAAAATTTGAAGAACGGGAACCCTTTGCTCTCGCTCTCTCTGTTTTGGTTGTCTCCGTTCTTTTACTTATCAGTTGGTTGTGCTTAGGGTGTCAATAAAATCGTTTCAACCGAACGATGAACGGGATGAAGCGCCTAGGTCAATCAGATTCCAACCTCGACACCAAGGATTCTGCTGTAAGTTCTTTCTTCAATTCCCGCTCCATGCAAACCCTAATTTATTTTTTCTTTCTCAGTTTGCTCCTGTTTTATTTGATTCTTGTATTTTCAACTTCAGTTGTAAGTGGAAGTATAAGGCTTGAGATTTTCAGTACTGCTGAAATCCTAGAGTTCAATGCTTCCGATTGAAACTGGTAATGTGGATTTGGAATGCTTGTGCTCTTCAGATGCTACTTAGGCTGCTTTTGGTTCGATGCAGAATATTTGGAGAACTTCATTTTCTCTGTAAAAGATGTGGAAATATAGTTGAGGTTTTTTTACTGAAAAAATTTCCACTATTTCCAACAAACGGAAACATTGAAGTTTTAAAATGAATCTTTCCTTTTCCTACTTACTTCCTTGTCTTCCCAGACCTCGTGTTTGTAGTTCTAATCAAGTCATCAGAAATTTAATTGTATATTTTAAGCTATGAAGCTTATGGAATTTAAAATCGCTAGCTACTTGACTACTTATGTTGTGGGTGCTTTTTCTTCTTATGTGTGATTCTCAATGGCATTCCTTGATCTGTTGGTCTGAGCGAATGCTGGTGTTTTAATTTTGGAGATTTTCATTTAATATTAAATATTTATTTATTTTTTCTGATTGTAATTCCATGTTATTTCTGAATCCATATTTGAAGACCCTTCCTTTTCATTATGTTGCAGTTTAGGAGTAAGAGAATAATGGTCGCATCCACTTTCGATAATAACAAGGCAGAATCATCTAACCAGCATTTGATGAAAGAACCCCCTTTTGATGTACAGCGGGCTGAATCATCCCGCCAACACGTCAGAGCACTCAATACCCAATTTGCTAGGTCCTCTCTCTCTCTCTCTCTCACACACACACACACAGCAGTCTCTTTCATCAGACAGGATGTGTAACTTAAATTCAGGACACTCTTTTTCATTAATATATCTTTTTTTGTTCTTTTTGAGGGCATCCATTACTCAATATCTCATCTCCATGAATTCATTCAAACTCTGATAAAGTGAAAGTTTTCAAAACCCAAAGATCTAGATCTACGTAATATCTCTCCTGGATAACATTACTTTTTCCTTGTCAGTACCTTAATAATTCCTAAATTGATAGAGAAAAATTTTACTTGTCAAATTCTTATTCTTCACTTATTCTAACTTTACTTTTTTCTTTATGACAATATGGAAAAGATTGAGTGGTTGTGGGCCACATGCACTCTGATATGTAAGGAAGAGTAAGAGTTTGATAGCATGCAATTGAAAAAACAAATCAATAATATAACAATATTATTTCCAAACATACACACATAGAGCACAGTATGGCATGTAAACAGTCATAAAAATTCTTACCCCTGTTTGTTATTTAAAATGAGAATGGGTTAGCTGAACTTGATAGCTGTTTTACTGGCCGTGGGACCAATCCTTTTGCTCCACGCGGAACATGTCAACCATAAAGTGCATGTGGTCCATAAACACTCAATCTCTCACTTGCATTTATGTCTGGCATGGAGCAAAATGATTGTCCCCACATCTAGTAAAACAGCTATCAAATTCAGAAATTCAGCTAATCCGTTCTCGCTTTTAAGTATATAACAGGAGAAGAATGTTTATGACTGTTTTATTTTTTGATAATTGAAAATGATTTCATTAAACAAGAGGAATAAGATTTTACAGGAATCCCTTGGAGAGGCACGAGATGCAACCTCCCCTAACCGTTACAAGAGATCAGAAATAAAATTACAATGTTGCCCAGAATAAATGGTCCCTAATAGACCCCTGTTTAGCAAGATGATCAGCCAAATCCCTACCCACCCACTGATATCTACATGTTATGTGCCTTGTTAAACGTTTAACTTTTTTGATGAGATCCCTATAGCTCCAAACAACTGAGTCTGGATTTGACAGCCAGCCCACAATCACCTTAGAATCCCCTTCAGTCAATAGGTTCTCCACTTCTAGTTGATTAGCAATCTGAATTCCCTGTACTGCAGCCAATATCTCAGCTCTTGTAGAGTCCTCTATCTCTATCGGGCCTGAGAATAAGGATATGATGTTGCCATTTTCATTCCTCAATACTCCTCCAGTGCTAGACGGTCCTGGGTTACCCTAGCTGCTTTCATCAAAATTCAGTTTAAAAAAACCTTCTGGGGTAGTTACCCAAACTGTCGTGATTCTGGTTTTTCTAACCAAAGTGTGTGCAACTGTGGCCCAATTCCTCCATATGTCATCAAATGGAAAAGAGCTTAAAGAAGCCAAGGATTTCAACCAATGGATAGTCCTGGTTAAGATACATTCCTTCACTTCTGCAAAGGACCTTTCTTTATCTTGGAAAATTCTAGTATTTCTTTCTTCCCAAATTGTCCATAAGGTGTCTGCTCTGAAACATCTCCACATACTCTTCCCTCTTTTCGTTAGGCAAGCGAAGGTAGTTGGTGAGAATAATGATTTTACCTCTATTGGTTGATTCCACCTACATCCAAACAAAACAAACATCTAAGCAAAGTATGTTTATGACTGTTTACGTGCCATGCTTTGCTCTGTGTGTGTGTATGATTGGAAATAATAATATTATTTGATTGATTTTTTTTTCAATTGATGTATGCTAAATGGCTCATCAAACTCTTACTCTTCCTTACATATCAGGCATGAATGAGGTTCTCCTTTGGTACAGAGTTTTAGCTTTTTGGTCCTATATTTACAAACTTTATTGCGTCAATGTTTTCTCCTCTTTTTTCTTTTCTCTTTAAGATTGATCTCTTCTGTTATGTGTCAGCAGTTGGGTGCAATTGCAGATGCAAAATCATCCAGATGAGCTTTGGGAAGATGGTGTGCAAGATTACTTAACTTATGCTTCAGAAATTATGGTAGATTCTCATTCATGCCTCACAAGTCGTTTTGTTTATTACTTGTGTATTGTAGCTATCAATATTTTTAAATTAAGTGCCTTCACTTCTGTTAGAATCTATTATTACGTTGAATCAAGTAACATGTAAAAAAAGTCTGATGTTATATTTTATGAAGAAAGTTTTGAACTGTTTACTCCACGTGTTTTCTGAAAAGTTCTAAACTAGCAAGGACATTTACATGATGTTGCCTAGGCACTTGGGCATCATTTCGACGACAACTATAATTTGAAGCTAAGAATTTTATGTAACATCACAATTTAAATCCACATGTTAAGTTTTATGTCACCCTATGACCTGTGTTCTTGAATTTCTTTTGATCTGTGATGGACCCAATGGTTAATCTTAGAGACCTTCTGCAACTAAAACCCGCTGGAGAGGAGTGGTTTAGGATCCAATGAGTCAAATCTTGATTTTCTGAATTTTTATGTATTTGTTGATAGTAGGAACATTGCTGATTTAGTAGCTATTTCTGATTTTTGGGTCATTTGTAGTTTTCCTGTTTGCCTCAGGAGTTGGTTTTTGTGATTATAATATGAGTTTGTTTTCATAGTTAGTTTAGGGGTTCTGTTAAGAAGTTAAGTTTACGCAGGTCGGAGTTAGTTATAAAGTAGGATTTGTCTTCTTCATAGTCCTAAGTCTACTTGGATAAGTCCAACTCACACTCCTTAGCAGGCTAGGATTTATCCTTTTATTGTTAGATTGTTAATAGTATTTCGTAGTTGGTTTTGAGGTGGGAAAACAAGGGAAAAGGGCTATCTTACCTTCTTGCCTTTTTGCCTATAAATATGTGTAAGGCCTTCTCTATCTGACAAAAAAAAGTTTGAGCTTTAGGTCAGCTAATGGGCTAGCAGTTGGGTTGGCAAAACATGGGGTAACAAGAAACTCATTGTATTGAGGAGTGGTTAGACAAGGAAGCGATTGTAATTGAATTGGAAAGCTTTGGGATGGTTTGCTGAGGCTGACTGTCGTACCAGTCTGATGTACATTATCTTTTTATTTTAATCAATAAAATCTTTTTACTATTACTGATCAAAAAAAGATTGAGATTTTGCTTCTTTTGTTGAAGTAATTTTAGCTTTTTTGATGATGCTTATAACTGCAAGAAGTCATTCGGTGTTTGATTCCTAATAATTCCAATAATTTCTCTAGATGCTGATTCGTAGAGAAGCTTAGGTTCTTATAAATATATATATATATATATATATATATATATATATATATATATATATATATATTCGTTTATTACTTTACAGGCCTAATCTAATGTATCCTACTTCAAGAAGTAATGGAAAAGTTCCTTCAAGGGTCCACCGTTATGAAAGAACCCAATCCCTTATCCAATGGTACAACCTTTCTAGCAAGTTGAAAACAATAACATGTTTCTGAATCTTTATTTCCAACAAATCTTTCCAGGAAGATGATAATTACCGATCTGTTTTTTGGCTTCTCAGTTCTTTAAAAGTATAAATTCAGCATTAGGCCTTTGATGGGACAAGCATTTTTCGATCATTAATTGTCTTTTTGAGGAGGAAAAATATTATTAGCAGCTATAAGTTTTTATCTTGTAGTGTCACTGCAGAGCTCTGGGCTTGGCTTCTATCTTTGTTTGGGTCTAGTTGGGATATGCCAACAGAAGTAAGCACAATCTTTAACCCTTCTTTCTTCTCTTGGCCCCATAAAAGAGGAAGGAAAATGTGGAGATGCTCACGAGCAGCATTGTTATGGACAGTATGGGAAGAAAGGAATGCCAGAATCTTCCAAGAAAAAGGAAGAAGCAGTCAAACCTTAAAGGACTGCATTTTGTCCAGGTCTTTACATTGGTTAAAGACTCTAGAATTATTTAACCATTTTACTTTTGCTGATTGTTGGAAGGATTGGAAGTTGGTAGCAAGCTGTTCCTCCTACAAGGAAAGGGCAGTGACTAGCTGGGTCCCCCCTCCTCTTGGTTCTTTGAAGCTGAATTTTGATGGGAGTAGCCAGGGTAACCCGGGTCCCTCTGGGATGGGAGGCGTACTGAGGAATGAGGCTGGAGAGGTTGTCTTAATCTACTCTGGCCCTTTAGGGGTTGAGAACTCTATTCGGGCAGAACTGCTAGCTGCAATACAAGGAATACTTCTTGCAAAAGAAGTGGGCGTGGAGTAGCTTCTGATTGAAGGAGACTCTAAGACAGTGGTGGACTGGTTAAATAATCTGGAGGATGTCTCTTGGGGCTACAAAAATGAGTTAAAGTAATTCAAATGGCTGACAAGAAATATGTCTATAACATTACAATGGGTTGGGAGATCAGCTAATGCTTTTGCTGATGTCTTGGCAAAACAAGGGATAAATAGGGAAACATTGTTCTGTGCACAATTGTAACTATTGTTTTAATTTCAACATTCATGTTTTCTCTGTTGTAGTTTGTGTATTTGCTGTTTGGAGAGTTTGCTCCTCGTGCCTCTAAGGGGATCTTCTTGATTCATTATTTTAATGGAATTAATGTTATTTATCAAAAAATATATTATTAGCATCATATTAATCTTCTCAACATTTAATTCCTTTCCCTATTCTGATCTCAAACCTAATACCTTTGACTGGCAATCGGCAACAGCTATAAGTTCTTAGCTACTTGGATCTGGCATCTTGAGGATGGAAATACAATGCATTGGATAAACTAGAAATATGGTACATTTTGAAGATTGTTAAGATAATTATAAGCAATTGCTATTCTTTCATCAAATGGAAGATATGATTGTTGTTCCGTGTAAGTAAAGATATGTTTCTATTTTGTGAGCATAACTTTTTTTCAACCATTTTTATTAGTGGTGCCAAAAGCTCTAAAAGTTGGGGTAAGCCTCAATTAGAAGACCTAAGTGGTCATTGAGGATTCTCCAAGAAAACCAAAGCAGCAAAATAACTTCCAAAAGCTTCAACTAATTGTGGAGCAGCACCAGTTATAGACATTCATTTGCTTGCAGTATTAAAATAAAACTAATGCATTAGAATGCACTTTCGCAAAGGGGTCTTATTATTTTATTATCTACTAAACCTTATCATTCTAGGTGTAGCCTTTATTCAGAATTGAAACTAATTATAAATTATTAATTTTATAAATGAAGGAGAAGTAATTTAGAAAATTTATTTTTATCAGTGTCTTGAGTATTGGTGGAGTATTTAGGAAGAATTATTGGTGAAAGTGTGCCATATTCTTAGGTCTTATTGGTCAAGGGAACTTAACAAATGCGGAGTAGCAATTCTCAGAGGATTAAGGCTAGGGAAACAACTGAACTACAAATACATAGTGGTGGTAGGGGATCCTAGAATATTATTGGTTATTTGATTGGCTATGAAATAATAGTCTTTGGCTAAGGAATTAAAGGAAACTTTTCACATGGGTTCAAAATCAACAATAGTTTGGCTCATGCATGAACAAAACAAGGTGTGTTCACCAGCTGGGTTGGGTTGCTATTAATCAGGATTTTAATTGTATGTAAGTCAAAATGTTGAAATCTTGAGGGTGCCAACTGTCTTGGTAAGGTCTCTAGCTGTTTGTAGCTGGGACTTGGGATCAAATTCCACCTTCACCAGGGATTTGGTGGGGGGGGGGGGGCATGGGGAGCCCCTGTTGTGTAGTCCTAGCAAAAAAAAAAAAAGTGTTGAAATCTTTGGATTTGGGGTTAGACAGCAAGGGCTAGTCTAAGTGTAATCAGGGGGCAGGGTTGCATGGCACATTGTCTTTCTCTGTACTACATAATTCTTTAGTTATTTTAATAAAATCTGAGAAGTTACCAATAAAAAAGACCTAGCAAAAAAATGTGTTGAAATCTTTGGATTTGGGGTTAGACAGCAAGGGCTAGTCTAAGTGTAACCAGGGGGCAGGGTTGCATGGCACATTGTCTTTCTCTGTACTACATAATTCTTTAGTTATTTTAATAAAATCTGAGAAGTTACCAACAAAAAAGATTTTATCAATGTGGTATGTTTTTCTCTTGGGAATGGGAAACTTTATCAGAAAGGGAAGGGGGAAATACAACATATGCGCCATGGATTACTAAATGGAAGCTTTGTTAATTGTTCATTCTCTATGAAGCTTTTATTGTAATACTTTTCCTTCTTGAAGTTGCAGCATCAATTTTCTGGGTATATTACTTTTTTGTAATTTCCATTTGTGTTATTTTTATATATAAGTTCTTCTTTTACCCTCCCATCATAGGAGAAATTCCGTGATGTTGTTGATTGGCTCAAGGCAATTACTGGAAAAGCAGAAAATGTGTCTGTATCAAGTTCACAAACTGCTGGGAAAAAGTTGATACCTGAAGCTAAGAACAATGAAATAAAATTGTTTCACGAGAAAAGTGGGTTTGGTGCAGTAGGCACAACTTCAAGCTTTACAAGTCCATGGAGCTCTGGTCCATTATTGAATAATCAAGCTCCGTTGTTGTTTGGTAGGTATTAATTCTTGATCTCAGCTGTAAGTTGTCTGTAAAAGTCAGAAGTATCTGATTAAGCAGTCTCAAATTGCCTATTTTTCTATCATGGTTAATTAACCAAATCCAAGCAAGTAGAAGAAATAATATTTAAATAGAAAATTGAAAAACAGAAAATGGATCAATGATGCAATTGGTTTGAAGAATTGCAGGACATGCATATACATGTCTAGTACTTGAGTTCAAGGGAAAATTGATATGAGTTGATTTTGGCCTGTTGATACTGAAAGTTCATTTTTGCATGTATGTTTCAGGAAGTCAAAGTTCTGGACTCTTAAACCAAGAAGCAGCAGATGATGTGGATGGTGGTGAGACATGCAAACTGATGTTTTTGTTCCTTCAATTGAATTTCTTGAAAACTGCTTTTCTTTTGAAGCATAATTCTGTTGTTTGCTCTATTTGTTTATATTTTGTAATCAATCTATTATTCTTATTCAATCCTGTGAAATATTAAATTCTTATTATATAACATGGTATGCTTCATTTTTGCATAGACAAGTAAGTCAATAATTCATACAGTTTGTTGGTCTCAATTTCATTCTTTCGAGGCATGTAAAGGGTGTATATGTGATGCAAACATGAAAGAGAAAGAAACCATGAAAAGAAGAAAATGAGTTTCTACAGATTCTTGCAGTAATGGCAAATTCATATAGTTTTTTTGGGAATTTTAGCTGTTTAAGTTCATTTCAGTTTGCTGGTGTTTCAAATAGGGTTAATGTTATGGGCCCGGGAATAGGATCTCGTCACGGGTCGGTCCACGAGGAAAATCCTCTGTTTTCCCTTGTTCCTCCCTACTCTTGATGGACCTATCTAGGCGCCCTAATGGTGATTTGTTCAAGAGATCACCTAACTCTCCTTTACTCTCTTTCTTGACTGAATATTCGATATCCTCATTCAATAATGGTGTTTCCTTAAATAGGAGATTACAAGAGTCCTAATCTTAGGGAGTCTCCTTGCTGAATAGGGAGACTTCCAATTCTATCTTGCTAAGGACAAGATAAGCTAATCCTAATCTGATAATAAGATAAACTAATCCTAATCTAATAACAAGATAAACTAATCCTAATCTGATAACAAGATAAACTAATCCTAATCTGATAATAAGATAAACTAATCCTAATCTGATAACTTACTAACAAGATAAGGTAAGAGCAATAGAATAAGATAAGAACAAGCAAGATGATCTAATCTAATCTGGCGGTGGGTCAGGTTCCTGTTGCTGCCGGCGGCGATGGTACGTCTTTCCGAGGAATGCGTCCATAACAGTTAATCACCTTAAAGGGTCAAATTATTCTGCGGGTGTATTGTAGAGTTTTAAAAAATTTTAAAAGGTTGAAGTTATAAATTTATCACTTCCAAGTTTTAGAGGCAAAATTTGCATGTTTAACTAGGTTTTGGTGTCATTAGGTAGGCTTTTTAGCTATCTGCCCAACAAGACTAGGATTTCATGATATGAATGGGGGGAGTTATGGTCATTTTGTTGACATCGTATCAATCTGTGATGGGATTTGAGTATTTGTATTTTTTAGGGTTGCTTTTAGAGTTTAGTAGGGTTAGTTGTATGTTGGGAGTAGTTTTTGGTGCTAGAGTTTATATTTGAGTGACCCTATGGTATATGTTAGTCTTAGTTTTAAAGCAATTAGCCATGTGGCATGTGCATTGTCCAGGCAATCTGCCAGGGATGAGATAGAGAGTTGGATTAGATGTATATAGTTTTAATGGGTGAAGATAGTGAGGAGAGAGCAGGAAACACAAAAGAAGATAAGCTTTAAGTATTTTATGTGGAAAGAAGTTTGGGAATTGATGAATGGGGAGAGTAGAGCTCTCTCTTTTATATAAGGTGATGAATTAAAAGTTGTTTCTAGCCAGTTTCCTAGTTTAAATTTTAAAATTTGAAATTGAGTCTGTAAAAGGAGATCTGATCCCCTATATTGAGTTTATAAATTGAGTCAACTATTATTGAAATTTTAGAATGGAAATGATGGAACACAACTTTGTTTTGAAGTGAACTATAATCTCTCTCTCTCTCTCTCTCTCTCTCTCTTTATTTCTCTCTACACAATTATCAAAAAAAAATCAAACATATAGCAAGGGATCTGGTTGATACCTTTCTTTGGGTCCAAATATCAACAAAAAGCATGGATGCTTTATTAGCAAAACAAGGAGAACAACTGATCTGGGGACTGGGGATTTCTTGGTATCGTATAAAAACAGGGCCAAAGTTCTTTGTATATAGGCATTTTCTTTATTATCAATGAAGTTTTAGACATATACCATAAAAAAGGTTTCAGGTGTTTTGCCCCTATGTATCTGGCTAGAAACTCATCATTTAAGTTGTTTTGGTGGACTTGCACAGATTTCTAAAAACTAGGATGGTTTAATAAGGTGAATTTACAGTTTTGTTAGGTAATGAAAATATTTGTGGTTGCCAGATGATGTGGAGCAGCCTAGTAGTCCATCTGTGAAGAAGACTGAAGAGAAGGGTATCAGTGTAGTGCATGAAGTCAAATGCAAGTTATATGTAAAGGTACTTGCCTTTCGTAACCTCTATGAATTTACATTTTAGTTGTGGCACATTTATATAAGAATTTTCCTTAAATTTATGGCCATGCAGAATGGTCACACTTACTTTCTTAACTTTACCCAGATGTCTAAACAAAGGTTGCGAGTATTTTTTGCTTTTTGATTTTGCTTGGTATAGAGTTGCTAATCTATCTGCTTGTCCAAATTTGAGTTTGAATCCAATCTGATCCGGTCAATTCCGTCCAGATTTGATCCATTTTAATTTGATAGTGGATCCACCCCAATCTGATCCCATATGATTCAATCAGTTAATATTCAAGTATGTATGTATATATGCTTGTATCTACACAAAATTAGTATGTATCTATTAGCAAAGTTGGTTTAATTGTTGTATGTTTACGAAAGAGTCATCTATTTAAGTCTTATACAAATTATTTTCACATTATTTTGTTCATGATGTGCAATATCAAATCCATTTTAGTTCATTTTATTAATAATAAAAAGAATATTTTGATTGTTTTAAGTTTAATTTATTGTTAATAACCAAATCTGAATCAAAATGAATCTGATGGATGGGATTTGTTTTGAATCCAATCAGTAACAGTGTAAATTTGGATCTAGTTACAATTCAATCCAATCTATTACCAATAAAAGAAAGATAAACAATTGGTCCTATCTGTTTGCATTCCTAGCTTGTGGACCAAATTTATTGGATTGGAACAGAAATCACGTTTATCCCAACTTGAATATGTTGACTAGAGATGTTTTTATGTTTCTGTGGTAAAACAATGAACATTATAAATTGAACCATCATTTTTACTATACTAATCATTTTAGACTGTATTTCAATAGCCCACCTGATTTTTTTGGAATTTAAATGACTTCCCCTAATCCACAAACATATATGGAATTGGCTGGCTTAAGAATGCTGCTACATAAATATTAATTATGAAACTTGTGGAATTGGGTTCCATCCAATTCCAACCCAATTCCATTTCTGGTCCTAATTTCCATCAACCCAGGCACAATATTATGGAAATTGAAGTAGGCTTGGCATAAAATAGGTTTATGTGACAGAAATATAGGTTTGCATATCAAATTTTATGATGAAAGCATTACTTAAAGGCATGCCCAGACATAACCACTTGGAATGGCTTTCCTATATGAACTTGTCATTACTTGTGAGGTCATCCAGACATCAGGTAATGGATATGCATTTGCATCCAGGTGACCAGATTTTGAAATGGAGTCCGGATGTCAACCTAATTGTTTGTGCATGAATTTTGTGAAGAACCAAAGCTTTGCTTTGTCCTAAATCATGTTATACCTTAACAGTTATTTTAATTAAACTTTAGAACTTAAATGGAAATTACTATACCAAAACAACAATGAAAAAGTAAAAAAAAATTAATAACTTCCTTTATTCCTTTTTTTTTTGATAAATGCTTTCTTATTCCTTTTTTGCAATATATTTATTTCTAATTTAAAATTTATTTTGTTTTCTTCCTCTTTAAAATGGATGTTTCTTGTGAATAGATATAATTAAGGTGAATAACTTTGTAAATAATTATTGTTCTTTTATGGACATTGCTTGGTGTGATGGTATAAATCTTTGGAATGCTGATTCTAGTCTGAGAGTGGCTGCTTTATGAAAGAAAGGCTAATAGTTTGGTCCAGTTCAAGGCTCATGGATACCTCTTGTTCATGGTTTAGAATCCTTAGGTCCTTTCAAGGAATGCCTTATAGCTCTTTTTTTATAGAGATTCTGTTTTTGTAAACAGAATGCATACAAATGCACAACTCTCTGTTCTGTTTGTGCATTCCCATTGTACAGTCCCTTTATTGTACATGGATCTCTCTTCTATACATTAATGAAATAGTATACTTTGCCTCTTCAAAAAAAAAAAAATAGTTTGGTTCATTTCCTGTCTACCTCTCCCAAGACTCTACATAGAGGGGATCACATCATTGGGTAATGGCCCTTTATGGTTGGGTGATCCCGGCCCAGCCCAACCCAGAATTGTCTTATAAATTGTATATTATTATATGTGTATATATACATAAATGCATATTATATATAGCATTTTATATTATATTAAGCATAATGTAAATTTTATATATATGGTTATATAATAGGCAAGTGCTAGTATGTGAAAAACACTACAGACTATATGCTGTGAAAATAAATTGTGACCACACAACCCCCCTTGTATTGGCATGCGGGCCACTTTATTACTCTGGTGGTCCCACTTGATGACCTCAGCTCCCATGAAATGTGAGGCTAGTATAACCCTATACAGTATGAAACATTACATAAAATATTTAAAATGTTTTTGAGGTTGTAGGTCCAAAAACCTGGCCCAGGCCCAGGGTATGGGATGGGCTGGGCCCGTTCTCAGGATACGCTCCTTATAATAGGTGCTAAGCCTAGCCTAGGCCCGGCCAATGATCACACCTACTTTATGTTTTTGTTCTTTTGTTGAGACAAGATTAATTATACAGTTCCCACTAAAAGAATGACAGGTTTATCTCTTTTTGTTCTTTCTTTCTTTGATAATAAATGAAAAACATTGCAATAAAAAGAAAATATACAAAAAAGGAGAGGAAAGACTTGACGGGGCAGCTATTACTATTGGTGTTGAAAGGAATAACAGGGTCTCCAAAGGGAGCTCAAGTATGAAAGAGATGGTTTTGGAAAGTATAATGGTTAAAGTGGTGCATTGGGTTAAGACCATGGATATGTTTACTACTTTTTCCACGGATGATTTTAAATGAGGATGGAATTGGATAGCAAGTTCATTGATGGCACGACCTAGTGCTCAAGAGCAATGGAGGCCACTGAGAACATCTTAGTTTAAATTGAAGTTTGATGGCTATAGCTTGGGAGGCCCTGGACTAGGGCTGCAAGTTGAGTTTCCCAATTTGAAGAATTTCAACTACATTGGGTCCAGGCCCATTGAAAATTTAACCAATTCCTAGCCCAATCTGGCCCAAGTTGTACCCCATAGACCATCAGGCATTGGAGGAGCTTACAGGGACGTAAGAGGAAGTGTCATTGTAATATGATGCCAGAAAGACATGATACTGGAAAGACTTGCAACCAGTCAACTGACATCATGAAAGTGGTAACCGATCAGGTGGCTTTTAATCATAACTCACAGGGAGTTTTGATTGGTCAAAGTCTTTCTGGTATCATTCTTCCAAGCATTATAGATTTTTCCGTGGGGAGAAGCATGTGTGTTCAAAATATTATTGGGGAAGGGGATTCAAAAGTAGCAATGGGATTGACGAGAATGAACAGCCAAGCTTTATGGCCGAATAGGCACACAATGAAGGAAGAAATAGCTATAAGAGGGAGGGGGGATATGGCAGAGTCTGCCAGCTATCTTTAAGGTGAATTTTTGTCTCTTCTTAAAGATATGGTTTTGAAGGTAAGATGGTGGTTCAAATTCTGCTGAGCTTCAATATTGATTTGTTTGTGATTCATCAGCAAGTCTGCTCAGCCCCTCGATGCACTTAGTTGTGTACTGTTTAATTTCTTGAATTTGTAGTTTCATTGCAATGATGACATTTTTACTTGTTTTGTTCATATATTTTGTTGCAGAATATTCTTTCTGTTGGATACTCAGATGACATTAAGATCATATTATAGTAGTGTTCGTTAGTGGCTTTTATAACTTGTTGCATTGTATATATACTGAAATAATTACCAGTGGTTAATTCATGCATATTTTCCATTTTATGTAGTCAACCGATCCTGCAGATAAAGATGCTTGGAAGGATAGAGGCATGGGCCAACTTTCCATAAAATGCAAAGAGGGTGCTGAAAAAGCTACTACAGACTCAAAACCAACGATTGTTGTTCGTAATGATGTATGTTCCTTCTCTGGACCACTGATACTTGCTGGTTTAAATCCTTGTTTACAAACTTGACATGCTTCTTGCCTGTCTGCTGGGGTGTTGAAGAGATTTAAGGTGGAAAGGTCAAAAACAGAAGGTTGTGTTTAGTTCTTTTTAGTTTTTAGAACAAGTGAGGATGGTTCAACTATGATACCAGAATAACTTATAACCAATCAACTGGTATCATAAAGTGGTTGATTGGATAGGCTTTCTGGTATCATGTCTTTCTGGCACTATAGATCTTTCCAAGTGAGAAATAGTGAGACGAGCCAAAGTTGGTGTGGGTGGATAGGGTGAGGGGTTTAGTGGATGGCCTTCCAAATTCTTTTAATGTTTATATTTCTGTTACATGATCACAGGTTGGAAAAGTGTTGCTCAACGCTTTGTTATATCCAGGCATCAAAACAAATTTACAGAAGAATTCTATTGTTGCAATATTCCATACTTCGGTAATACATCTTTGAGCTCTTGCAATATTTTTTTTTTGACAAGTACTTTGAGCTCTTGCAATATTAGATTTAATAGCTTTTGTCTGGGCCAGTGGAGGCTAATAGGTTTGTATAGCCATTCTCAAAATTATTGTCCTAAAAACAAACTTTGACACTACTGATAAAAACAGCAAGCTTTGACATTGCTGATAAAAAAAGAAGCAAACTTCGACATTGATAGCTTTTCACAAGGGTCATTTTTCCTCGTCTTTTACATAAATTAGTGTTTGATGCATTGGGGGTATGTGAAAGTTGTCTGATCCTCTAAAATTCCTTGAATAGTTTTATAATTTATACATCTTGTTTGCTTCTTTCACTTTTGATCTTCGCTGTGATAGGGTGATGCCGGTGGCAGCGATGGTGGCAAAAGTGATAGTGTGGTGGCACGCACGTACTTAATAAGGACGAAAACAGAGGAGGAGAGGAATAAGCTGGCAGCGGTAATTCAAGAATATGCTCCAACAGCTTGAAAATGTTTATATGGATTGTGGGCACGGCCAATACTCTTCATTTGTTCCTTTAACAAATGTAATGTTTGTAGTAATTGCTTGGCGAAGCCCCCCTGTTTATTTATTTCCAATTTTTCATATGTTAGCCTGGTAAAACTGAATATATATATGTATTTTGGGGCTCTGAGAAAAAGAAAGAATTCATGTCATCATATCTTGAGCAAATTACGAATGTTCGAGGCTTCCGTACTTGTAATATAATGAAGAGTACTGGAAATTAAACTATGTTCATTTACTAAATCCAGAAGAAAGAATTTATCCTGTTATTTTCTTATGGTTATATCGTAAGATTTTGCTGCAGCTTTTCTTTTTAATCGTTTCCTTCCTGTTTTATTCCTATTTTTCCCGTCGGAAATCTGCAATGGGTTTGGGTTTTTCTTCAGCGTTTCTACGCACGAGCGACCACATTGTCAAAAAAGAAAGGGTAAATGTTTAGGCTACGTTTGTTCGTGGTGTAAATCTAAATTTACACCGAGGATTATTACACCAATGGGTTCATGAGTGTAAAATGGGAACCAATGTTTGTCCCATTCAACACTTCTCTTTTGGTAAATCATCGAGGTAAAAGTCCATTGCTTTCTAACCGAAAGATTACTGTTTTTGCCGGTTGACCAAGAAATAGAGCACTGTGAGCGGCAGTGAACGCCGTATCAGACCCAGAAGCTGGTGACCGGGGGTTACAACAGGAGAGGCTCTCGTACGTAAGTGGCGGTGAGCGGAATATCAGATACTTATGGTTTCCCTGATTCACTTTTATGGAGTGCAATTTGTCTTTATATTCAAGCAAGAATCCCATTCAAAGCTTGAGCAGCTCTTCTTGTTCTGCTAGGAGCTGGAGCCTAAGTCGTGGCTTCCTTCTAACGGTGTTCCCGGGGAGAGAAAGAAGGGGAGACACAGAGAGACGGAGATAGAGATGAACTCAAGCTGTTCTGCAGGCTGTTTAGACGATGCCCAAGCCCCCATTAAAATGAGTTCCATGAAGCTCTATCAATGGCCACAAGCGGATGCAGAGTTTTTGAAACTTATTAGCATGAATGAGCAAAACTCTTCTTCTGGAAGACGAAGCGTCCATGATAGCTTTATAAGCAGGCAGAGATACCTCCAGAAGTTACACTTTCTGCAAGAATGAAACCGTTGCAGACAGAACGAAGAAGTGGCTTAAGGTGAAGGAAAAGATGAAGAGGAAAGAAAAAGACCACCGCTCAGCTAGTAGAGGAGAGAGACTGAGATATTCAGGTGAAAAGGAGCAAAACCTCAGAGGAGATGGGTACATGGCATGACCAATCGGTTCTTGTCCCGGCAACCACTGCTGTTGCCGACGGTCAACCACGGCAGAAGGGGCTACGCCCCGCCATCATCTTCCTCCGACGGTCAACCACTGCTGTTGCCGCCTCTCTGTTCTTGTCGGAGGAAGATAATGAACAGATAATCACTGCTGTCGCCGCCTCTCTGTTCTCGTCGATGGTCAACTTTGCCCCGGCAGATCGGTTCTTGTCCCGGCAACTACTGCTGTCGCTGACGGTCAACCACAGCAGAAGGGGCTACGCCCTGCCATCATCTTCCTCCAACGATCAATCACTGCTGTCACCGCCTCTCTGTTCTCGTCGGAGGAAGATGGTGAACAGATAACCTGTCTCGAAAGAACCTTGCCCCGGATGAAGGGGCGAGTTTTAACACTTTACCCTTTAACCGTTGGATAGACCGGTAAAGTTTTACATCGATTTTGGTGATGTAAAATTTTCATTGATTTTTGATAAATTTTCTAACAAGAACGAACCTTTACACTGATTGACGAGGTATATCAACACCTCTACCAAATGCATGCAAAATCAAACCAGGGTGTAAAGTTTATCCCGTTATCATTTACACCTCTACCAAACGCAGCCTTAAGTACAACTTCGGTATTTTTTTTAATGTGTTCTTCATACAAATCAAATCAAGTCCCTTGTTAACAATTTAACATATATGTCAATTTAAATACTACCTATGAATTAATTACCAACTATCACTAAATTATCCTTTCGGGTCGAACTTTGAAGTAGTGTCTATTGACTATTGCTATGATCCAAGTTATGCTCCAAATTTTGTTGTGTGCCAATGTTCTAGACTGGGGGGATATCGAAGTGCAGAGAGATAATATGGAAGTAAAGCTCCAGAAGGCTACTACTGTATGTGGTTCTCATTTTTTTTCTTCTCTCTATTACATCGAAACAAGATACATGTTGGAAAGAATGAAAGATTAAGCTTGTGTATGAAATTTGGAGTTTGCATCGGGACTAACTGGAACAAGATACACTGATTATAGCATTCAAATCGGCAAGGCATTCGGTTGGAAGACCGAGGAAGGAATTCATGAAAACATCATTTATAGGAACAACCGTTGCCACCCCAACTAACCTACACTTCCCTTCTCTATCCAGCTTTGTCCCTCTTCCCTTCCTCATCTTCCCATTCGATTCCTCTGATGTCAGCATGGTCTCCACCACCAGTGGAGGTGCTCTGTAGATCTTCCCAACGGAGAACCAGAATCTCGCCTTGAATTCAAGATCAACCTATAAAAACAACAAAGTTTTATCAGTTTCTTTTCCCGCCTCTGCCTCTGCCCACCAACTAGGTTAATCCGAGAAGCCTACCTTTCCAGTTTCTTCGTTGATGGTCCCTTGGAAGAGCTCTGGGACAATGTCAATCTTTAGAAATGGTGGCAATGGCAATCCCAGGAACTTTGTCGTCGAACTTGCCAGTGGTGGGATATAGAGTGTTTGCAGATCAAAAGATACAGAAATTTCATTCGGGAGGCCAGAGTCGCTCTTCAACCCAGTTCCTGTCCCGGTCCCTCCCTCTGCGTTGTATTCGAAGTCTGGATATCTGGAGATGCCAAGCTTGCAGCCCCTCAGTGTCTTGAACTTTACACTGTAATTCTCAGGCTTTGGCAACTTAGTTTGGGTGGTGGTGGTGGGGCTAGTTGTGACGGGTTCTTGTTGGTTTTGGTTGTGAGAAGAGAAAGTGGAGGTAACTGGGCGAATCCTTGGCCCTGGTTGGAGTGGATTGAATGAGGAGAATACGATGGCTGTTTTTGTGGAGAATTTGATGAGAGTTGTAGGGTTTGAATTAATCTTACACCCCATCTGCATAGTTTATTCTGAGTGTACGAAGGAAAGAGATCGGAGAGATTCTTTTTTTGCCTCTAAACAAGAATCACAATCACTTCAGCTTCCAAGTTCATGTGGAGGAATCCAGTCTTTCACCCACTTCGCGTTTTTAGATTTTATGAAACAGGTCTGTAGTGAAATGACTCATGAGGTCAAAGTTGTCTGGAAGATGGTTGGTTTGTGTTTATCATGTTATCCTCACCGCCACCGCATGGACCATTTTGTTCCTTCTCATCAAATTTGTAAGAAAATCTGCATGAGTTAATATATTTAGTAGGCATCAATGTATCAACAAGCGTTTGTAGTCCAACGGTTAGGATAATTGCCTTCCAAGCAATAGACCCGGGTTCGACTCCCGGCAAACGCAAACAATTTGAAAAGTAGATATTTCTTTTTTGGATTGGATTGGGTTGAAATGGAAAAGATATGATATCTGAAAATATTTTGACAAATCAACCGATATCATAAACGTGGTAGCCAATCAGGTATCGCTATCGGTCAAAACCCACTATCCGCCACTTCTATTCAAAAGGAATTTTCTGCCCTCAACTTACTTTTTGGATATATCTTATTTATTCTATAAAGATACCTCCCCTTTATTCACTGAGAATATATCTTTTTGAACACATCTGTATCAATCGATTAATCTCTGCATCTGATCAGTCAATTCCCAACAAGCTTGTTAAGAGTTTCCCACAAGCCAAGTTTTAGAATTCGGTAGTCATAATTTCATCTCTATTTTAACACTTGCGGTGACTGTAAATGCTACGAAATGCAACTAATATGACCAATTTGGATTGTGGTTGCAAATTTCAGATCACAGAATAAATAAACAAATAAACAAGTTAACACAAGCAATAGCACACTGCAACTGAGTGAGTGACTTAACCAAGAGTAATCCAACAATAAATATAGGTTACAAACGTTTGATAGACTTGTGTTAATTGGAAGATCTCTATATTAGGAGGAATGCTGGTAAATGAGTTCCATGAGCAACTCTTGCATTTATCACTCTAGACAGAGTGGAAAATATGAAAGCTTTGGGGTTAATAAATGGCACTGCAATCGTCCATGATCTCCTTTGATGGATCAACCATCTACTTGAGCTAAATGCTTAGTATTAGTTAGGCCCAACCGCCCAACAGACACAACATGGATGTCATTAGAGCTGACTCAGCTGAGAAAAAGTCGGTCCCAATATAAGTGAACGGTTTGCCATTTGTATTATGGTAACATACAAAATCATTTCCTCCTTGCTATTAAAGATATAACTCTACATGAATTGTTTCGGTGGTTTTTAAGTCATAGCGTGGTTACAATTTACGGGCGAGTGGACTCCTGAAATTCTTACTGCAAACCAATTTGTCATGTTAAAACTTAACAAGTTACGATTGTTTTGTTTTCCATTTTAGTTCTAGATCACAAAGCCATTAGAAGTCATTATTGTGGATTGATTTGGGGCTTTAACTCTAGCTTCAAGTTCTTACACTTTTTAAATGCCTCGATATCATGTTTCCCAACGCTTTTTTAGGTTGCATAATTCCAATATAAGCAGCAAACAGACTACAAAACATCTTACAGAACGCCTTCAATTGGATTACAGGGTTCAAGAAACCAATTCCAATTTGACATCCAATGGTTGAGAGAGAGAGAGATTTTCTATCAAACATGACATGAACACTAAAACTTGGAGCTTTCAAGCTCAAATGGATTTAATACACACGTGGTACAACCCCATTGGCCCAACTTGCTACTTGGCTATGCTAGCACCTAGCAGTAAGAACTAACAGCTACTCAGATTAGAAAAGCACCACCATTCATCACACAACCCCACTCAAAGCCTAGCTAGATCTGGCTCAAGCACCAGATTTCAGCCTTTTTTTTTTGGGTAAAGCCCATTCAGACTCGATTATATGGTAGACAGTTAAACACGTCACATATGCCAAATTTTTTAACTGGATACACCAACTTTGTTGTCCAAGTCCTGACCCGAGTCTGCTGTTCATTCTCTACAATCCACTGTTACAAGCATCAACATACAAGGGAGGACCTAAGAGATGGAGCAGTTGGGAGATGCGTGCATGATGCCCAGCGGATGACTGACTCGGTCACCATGAGATCAAGCTGTTCAAGCTCCCCAAGTCCAATCGTATGATTTCTCTTGCTATGGATGCCAAATACTCTAGATGTGGGTGTCACTCCACCTCTTCGCACATCAACTACCTTATTATGTGCTGTTTGTCCTCCCTCTTGCCCAAGGCAAACAGTAGAATCTGACAAAAGAATGAGCTCTCCAACACTCGTCTCTGTAAAAGCCACCAGGAGATCTGTTTAGATCACACTATTTACAGGAGGAAAAAAAGTTGAAGAAGGAAAAGATTGTTTACCACTCTGGACTGCCTGAACTCCAGAAACATTTGCCATGAAATCCAATGAGTTATTACTCCTTTGCTCAGTCACGGGACTTGGGCTAAAGAATGCAAAGCTTGGCATTGAGGGAACTGGGGAAGAGAATTCCAGACTACTTGATTCACAACAGCTGCTGAAAGAAAAACCACCAGATACCAAGCAAGGGGTGGTGGGGTCGACCAAGAAAGATGAGAATGATGATCTACATGTGAATGCAGGAGAATATCCTGGTTGGGTGTTGCCAGAAATAGGGGAACTAAAGCTGAAATCCATATTCCTAGCAATTAATGGGATAGAGAAAGAGCTGCTACCCAGGTCCAATTGCACACTGTCATGTTCATTTGGTTCTTCATTCACTTGCCAACAATCTTTTATCCAAGAGTGATCTGCAAGATGAGAATAACAGTATTGGAAACAAAAAAAAGGGTAAAGGCATCAAAGAACTTGAAAAGGTACTCTAAATGTCAGACAAACTAAATTTGGATGCTCTATCTTGACTAGATTGGAAGCAACTCGACCAACATGGACTTTGGGGTACCAATGTAGGAAGGAACTTAAGTCAATAACTTCAATTTTTATCACAAATAATTGACCTAACCAATGCCAAGAGGGTAATAATTTCTCCGGTAACTCGGTTACATGCTAAAACCAATTCTTCCACTCTTGTTCCAACACCATTGATCATTCAAACTCCTAAACATAGGGGTGATTACTCCATTTCATATCAGCAGAAAAAGAAAAAAGGGTCTACAATTATTTAGTATTGCATTCAAAAAGATAATACATCAAATCACACAAAAAATAAAGTCAGCACCTCAGCCATTCAAGGAGAAAGGAGAAATTTGAAGGATAAATCAGAACAAAAAACAAGCTGAATTTTGTGGTCTGGTGTTAAGTGACCATCACTGAACAACAGCTTCATCACTGCATAACTGTTTATAAACCCTTGACCTTGTGACTGAATGATTGCAAACATTTAGAGTAACAAGATAGCCATAGAAGTGCTACAGCATAATACCAAAATCTTCTTTATGCTTTATAAATTTCTTGGCTAGAGTGTTACGTTAGAAGGCTTTGCAAGATAGCTGCACCCAAATCTCCAGTTCAAAAAGAGAGCCCCCAGGTTAACAATTCACCCTCAAACTCAAATTAGGGGCCAAAATCTCATTATTACAACATCAATGACATATATTCCAGACCAACAAACTGTGAAACAGTCAACATACCTAGGACCTGTGCAGCAGTCAGCCTTTTTGCAGGATCTGTACAAAGCATTCCGGAGATCAAGTCCTTGGCGGATGCAGATATACGATCCCAAGGTTCAGATGGAAACCGTAGATCAGCTGCCCTAACAGCTTCAAAGATCCTTGATTTTGTCTTCCCCCAAAACGGTGGCATTCCACTTAGAAGAATATAAAGGATGACCCCTGCACTCCACACATCAGCAGCCTGGTTGTAGCCCCCTGTCAGTACCTCAGGAGCTATATAAAATGGGCTTCCTACAGTACCATGCAGACTCTGCCCTGTTCAATTAGAAAACTCAAATCATTATGATACAGAACAATATAACTTCTAAATTTTAATATAATAACAGTAAACAAATTTAACCAAAAACCAAGGAGTGTAAATCTTACCTGGTTCGATGTAGGTAGCAAGACCGAAATCTGCCAACTTAATTGGGGAGGAGGAGGCCCTTGTAGCCAAGAGAATGTTCTCTGGCTTTAGATCTCTATGAACAATGCCCTTGTCATGGCAATACATCACAACTTGCATCAAATGACTGAAAAGGGCTTGAGCCTCGGACTCAGAAAACCTCCCATGCTTCTCTAACCGGTGAAAAAGCTCTCCACCAGCACAAAGCTCCATAACTAAATGCACATAATCTTCCTCCTCATAAACTGCCTTGATATCCACAACATTTGGGTGCCCAGATAACCGAGTCATTATCTCAATCTCAAGCTTGACACTGCGAACATCATCCTGTGTGACCAATCTTTCCTTGGCAATGGACTTGCATGCCAATACCTCTCCAGTCAACTTATCTGAACATGTCCTGATGACACCAAACTGGCCCCATCCCAATTGTTCTCCCAAAACATATCGATCTTCCAAAGTTGAGGTTTGGTTTGTGTCCAAGATGGTCTCAGTCAAGCTTGCAACTTTATAACAGTTGCAGGATTGCGTTAATGTTGAGTTTCTGCTGCTCATGGCAACAGTTGTATCAAACTCTGAGAACCCTATCCGAAGAACCGGCCGAAAGCCCAATTCCTGTTCTGTTGCTATAAGTTACTCTTTTCCTCTCTCTTTTTTGTTGCTCAAGAGAACGGGGAAGCTAATTCTGTCCATCTCCCAAACGTGTACTCCAGGTCAGAAAAATTGAAAGGAGTTTCCCATAAGTAGTTGATGCTTGACAAAGATGCACATGGGGAGGAAGACGACCAACATGGACAGGAGATTCTAGAAGATAAAATATCTCAATAGCCAAAGCCCAAAACCCTAAAATAGCTGGACGCTTTTTTCAACCGGTGCATGGTGGTCACCTGCTCTTGGAATTTAAAGAAAATTTCCAATTTTCAGTTTTCTTTTTTTTCCCTCCAAATAACCAAATTATGAAAAATTGGAAGAAGAGAAAGAAATAACATTAGATCCCCATTTCAAAAACATTCCACACAAAGAAGGGCTTTCCTCTTATTTACTCCCCCCCCAAAAAAAATAAATAAATAAAACACAAAATTATTCGAAGTTCCAGAACAGCTTCATTTCCAAAATAGAATTAAAACTCAACAAACAGTTCCTAAGCAACCAAATATAACAAAACCATTGTAGAAAAATGCCACTGGAAACTCAAAATTCGAAGCCCTAATCATCCCACAACCGCATGGAATCACCAAAAAGAACCACAGGCACAATAAACCCTAGATCACCTCCAAATAACAAGAAAGCACTCATCGTCTACCTCTTCATAAAGAGAAAATAGAATGATCAGCAAAAAAATTCAAACATACCACTCCAGTAAACAATTGCAGCAGGTCCAATTACTATACAAGCTATTATAAGATCATGGAAAAAATACAAATTAAAAATCCGCATTTTCAAATGCCCATTGGAGAGAGAGGGAGAGGGAGAGAGAGAGAGAGAGAGAGAGAGGGAGAGGGAGAGAGAGAGAGAGAGAACTGACCCGGAGATAGGAAGAACTGAGAGAGGGAGAACCACTATAGAAGAGGTCTGCTGGAGCTCCGGCCAAGCCCGAGAGACCATCTATGGGTTCTCACAATTTCTGCGATGGTGCGAAAGCACTTTGCGTATATGGCCGTTTGTTGGAAGAATTCTCTCTTTCGAGTTTCAACTTTCGGACGCGAAAACCGAGTTTTCTTAATCAATTTTTTGTTTTTGTTTTTCTATTAAGGGGGTTTTTTAATTAAACTATTAAATTCTTTTTTTAAGCAGAAGGAGAAAAAGGAAACTTTGTTGGGAAGACAAATGTAGAAAACGCGGAACGGTCTGCTATTGGCCCTTTGCGGCGGAGTTCAACCGAGCTGAGGGACTTAAATTCAATTAACAAATACATTTTGTATTGTTTCGGAAATTTTGAAGGAATGTTACCTACGGGCTACGGGATTAACGAGTTTTTGAAAGAAGAGGAAGCCCTTGGGTATCGGGCCCAGCGGCCCAGCGGCCCAGGCCCTTGCTTGTGTGTGTAAGTGTAACTACCAAAAGAAAAGTGGGGGCCTTGGAACAATCACGATAAAGCACGTCATATCGATAGTCTGTGGTCCAAGAATCATGATGACGTGGTATGTCGTGATTGATACAGTATCCTGCGTTTTTAGAGTTTAAATCAGCCCCCACAAAATTGCCCCCAAAACGTATCACAGTACATTTCTATCGTATATTGAGAACATCTTCAAATGATGACATCTTCATTTCTAGAATTATCATCGGGAGATATTCCTAATACATACGATGGGGATGTGTTGTGGGATGTTGTGAGGGGCAATTTTGATCGGGGCTGATTTGGTCTCGTGTTTTTTCCAGTAGCGTTTAGGGTTCTGGGTGTGCTTAGTTGTACGTGTATGTGCATTTTAGCTGGCGTAGAAATTGGGCTCTGTACAGTAATAGACATGGCTGTCCTCCGATGCTCGTTGGATCAGTATCTTTTGCTCCATCCTTAAAATTGCGGCTTTGAGTACTCAATTCCACTTGCATTCACGCGAGATGGGATTCAGTCACTACAAGGCCCATTCAAACAACCATCATAGCCTTGCATTGGGAATATCTCCCTATGAAATAAAGCATAAAAGTATAGAGATGTTCCCGATGCAAGGCTAAAAAGGTTGTTCGAACAGTGTTTGAACAGGCCTTGCAATGATTGAAGCCGATCCCCATTCACGTAGGAAGGATTAGCTAACGCGATGGCTGTTCAGTAGACCTAATAATTAGTGTTGTTTATGGGTCGGGTTGGGTTGGTTTACTAGTTTTTTTTAATTGATTCGACTTGATCAGGTTACCTAAATATTAAATTGAAATCGACCCCCTATTAAGTAAAATCGACCTGATCAGTTTGGGTCGGTTTGGGTCAGTTTTGGTTTAAATATATACATTTCCGAACTATATATTTCAGCTTTAAATATATATATATATATATATATATATATATATATTTCGGAAATATACATATTATATATAATATTTCAGAATATATTTTCTAGAAATATATTTAAAACTGAATGAGAATATATTTATTGGGAATACATTTAAAACTGAAATATATATTTAAATAATATACATATTATATATAATATTTCAGTAAGAATATATTTTTAGATAACTTGGTCCGGTTTCGATTTTCATGTGTGAAAACCGAAACCGAACTGAATTATTGGTTTACCCATCTTTTCAACCCGAAGCCGACCGATAGTGAAGAAAAACTAGCCAAATCGGGTTGGGTCGGGCCAGGTTGGTCGGTTTGAATTTATTTGTGAACATCCCTACTAACAATTTGGTTGGTTGGTTGGGTCAAGCACTTTGGGTTGATTTAGTTGAATTTTGGGTTAGGTTGGGAAATACTAGACTTAACCCTAAATGTTCAGGTTAGGTTGATTCCAATTTGGGCCATCCCAAAAAATAACTGAAAATTTAAAAAAATAAAGAAGATTCATGAAAGATGTCAATATTAAAGGATTAATCTTAAACTTTTAAAAATAAAACAAAAAATGTTGAACAATTCAAAGAGTAAGCAATAAAGAATAAAGACTAAATAATAAAGATTAAAGAGTAAAAACTTCTACCAATATATAAATAGTCCCAATTAGGCTTGACAATCAGGTCTGCAGGTTGATCCATGACCCAACTCAGTTTTTTCCGAGTTGGATCAGGTCGGGTCATTCTCAAATTCAGATAACAAAATATGAAACTCTAACTTTTTTTCTTTGGATTGGGTCAACTTTTTGCCAAAAGTGAGCTATGGAACCAATGATAATGTTCCACAATAATGTGGGGTTCATGAATTTATTACTAACGTGGAACATTATCATTGGCTCCATAGCTTGCTAAATAGCCAACACATATCAGTTAATACGAATTTGTTGTATAGTCACATGGAGAAAAAAATACATATATAAATATCTATACCACTTTAAAAGCATGAATAACCTCAAGGATATTTCTAGAATTTTTTGAGAGCAAAAGTTACCCCTTCATATTTAAATTTATTGATAAAAACTGAGGGGCAAATAGGGTAATCAATTATTAATATTAAATGAGTTGAAAAGAGGTAAATTTAAGGTATTCAATGCATTCAATTCACTCTCATTAAATGCAACATTTAGGATATT
This sequence comes from Nelumbo nucifera, assembly GCF_055504915.1. Lineage (NCBI taxonomy): Eukaryota > Viridiplantae > Streptophyta > Magnoliopsida > Proteales > Nelumbonaceae > Nelumbo > Nelumbo nucifera. The sequence goes on from NC_142649.1 coordinate 189,056,767, forward strand.
AGCTTGCATTCACCTTCATTAAATCATCTATTTAAAGCATTTTTGTTTCTTCTCATCATTAATTTCTATTAATTAAATCCATGCATAATAAATTAATAATTCTAATACAATAAAAACTTATACTTTTAAAAGCTACCTAAAAAATTAGTTTTTTCATCTAGGTGGTGGTAATAAATTAAACCATTTCGGGCTAATTCATGTTGCCACAATTAAATAATAAAATTCAAATATATATATATATATATATATATATATATATATATATATATAAATTAATAAAAAACTGAGAACATTTTTAACATTATATATTTGACATATTAAACAATAACAAGTATGATAAATAAGAGATGTTTTTATTAATGATGGAAATTGAATATAAAACTTAAAACCAATTGAAAATATAATTATTTTTCTATTCTCTCTCAATAAATCTCATATCTAAGGTATATTCTCTCATTAACTTGTATATTTAAGATATAGTTTTCTCATTACTAAATTCTATTAATTAAATCCACAATATTGATTTTAATAGTATAAAAATAAATATTTTAAAAAATAATTTATAAACAAAACCATTTTCTTCCTTCTTGGCGGTGGGTAAGCAATTCAACCATTTGGGGTCAAATGGGTTAATAAAGAATGCCAAATTAAATAATAAAAAGAAAAAAATTAAATATATAATACAAAAAGATAGAATTGGGCATATGTCTAATATTGTAATATTGTATATTTACTATAAAAAACAAAGATAAATATGAAATGTAGATGATGAAAATGAAATGTCAAACTTAAAATCAACCTAGAAATGAAGTGCTATCATAGTCAAATAATAAAAATATAAAAAATAGAAAAATCACACAAATAAAAAATAGAGAAAATTTTGGGCAAATATCTAATGTTATATATTTATAAAAGATAAAATATTGGGTACTTCTCTAATATTATACATTCATTATGTTGAACATAAATAATTATTATACATAAGAAATAATTTTATCAATGATGAAAATGTAAGACCTAAAAATCAAACTATTTTTCTTTTTGGATAGTGGGTTAGTGGTTTCGGTCAAATGGATTAATTGATGACATGATAGTTAAATAATAAATCTTTAAAATGTAATAAAAAAGTACAAATAATAAAAAGATATATAAAAATTTATATATTAATTATATCAAACAAAAATTATTTGTGATAAGTAAGAAATATTTATATAATGTAGATGAAATATATAATTTAAAACTAAATCGAAGCAAAGCCATTTTCTTATCTAAATGGTCAATAAATGATCTAACTTTTTAGAGAATGTCATAATTGAATAATAAATATTTAAAAAATATAACACAAAAAAATGAAAAAATACAGCATTTTGCCGAAAACATTTGGAAACATTTCTAATGCTATATATTCATCATGTTAAATAAAAAATGTTAAAATAAAAATTATTTTTACTTATGACTGAAATTGAATACAAATGATAATAATAATAATAATTATTATTATAATTTAAAATTTCCATGTAGAATACACATGCACATTTACTACGGGCATTCAAATTTATTTTTAATCATATTATTATTTTTATTAATTTTTAATTTTTATCTAAATTATAATATATCTAAAATTCAAGTAATTAATATGAAAAAAATTTTCTCACATACAATGTATGTGCTTAATTATTAATAATCCTAAATTCTCTTATTCTATGATAGTGACCCTCTTAAATTTTTTTTGTTTTATTAAAAATCATAAAATATTAGACTTAAAGCCCATTTGTGACACACTCTCTCTACATATTTCCACGAGGGCTGACTTTGTTTGTTCCGACTTATTCATTTCTACCAACCCACATTTTTTCCACAAACAACACCAACTGACTTTATATCTGCATGACATGAAAATATGTGAGTTTCAAAGTAAAATATTGATTTACTGTTTTACTTAGTTTGTAATTTTCCCTCGCTCGTTCTCGTTATCCATGAAAATGACAGATGTCTAGCGTTTGGACTTTGGATTGCTGATCAGTGATCACAACCATCATTGTCATTGCAAATCTATAATAATTTAAAATGTATTAACATCAATTTACCTACTCCAATTGTAATTGGAGCTAAGAATTCTGACGATAAACTGAATAATCATTCCCCCAAATTAAAATTTTAAATTAAAAAAAAATCATTTTCTAAATTGATTAATTGTTTATCAACCAAACACCACCAGCTACGAGAAATCTACTTTATGAGACATCGTCGTCGCCCACCAAACGACTTTCAGCCCTGAACAGAAATTCTACTCCAAACATATCCAGGTACGAAAAGGACTTGCCTCTTTCTCTAACTAATTAACCAATTCTATTAATTTGCACGCCAAAAGCTGCAAATAGCATATCGAACTGTTAACTATGTTCTTTGACGTTGACGAGGACTTGATATTGCAATTAAATTCTCGGAGGGACTATGGCAGACTAATTATATAAAGTTAAGATCTGCTACCAACAGGACGCTCTTACATGTCCCAACAGATCATTGCAAGCTGCACATTAAAAATATCTCTCATGTAGGATTGTCAATTGGACCAGATTTCGTCCAATCCAATCCTAGAATACTTTGGACCATTTTGGATTAGTCTGACTCAATATCTGGAACATCCGATCTGTTCAAATTAGTTTTAATTTAGACCGGTTCCAATTCAAATCTGATCTATTGACATTTGTATTTTTATCTTTTATCAATGGATCAGATATTAATTCAATCTGACCCAATTTAATATAATTCCATTACGGATAAACCGAGTCTAATCCAATCCAATTAATACATTGGACTGGTTCAATTCGATATATCTTCTTTCTCTATCTAATTCGTCTAAATTGATTTTGATTTGGACGGATCTAACCCAAAACTAATCCATTAACAACCCTATTCCTGTGAATTACACGAGAGATAATTCTAATATACGGCTGCGGTGACTCGTTGGGACAGAATTGGGAGTGTTTTGTTGGTAACCGATCCCTTCCCGACCGAATGGAATTAGCATATGGAAACAAACAATCACACTGAAATGTTGTGGAATGTGGACTGTGGAGATGAGATGGTGGGCCTGGTTTGAAGAGTTGGGCCCGTTGAATGTGTGTGCAGCTTTCTCAGTTTCGTGAATTAAGAGATATTTAAACAACGAGAGAGAGAGAGGGAGAGAGGCAAAGAGCCGTTGACACGTTACCTTTTCTCGTTGCTACTATCAGAATGATGACGGTGGGCCATGAGACCGAATCAGCCCCCTACAAAACTACCCCCACAATGTCGCATAATACAATTCCACCGTGTATTAAGAATATTTTCCGATGATGATGTGGTATGGAATGTTATGGGGGACTGATTTGAACTCGTGGGCCATAGCCCACAAGTCCGCTTATCTGTCACATTATGACATTATGGGTGAAAACCAATATTAAAATTTAAAAAATTGGAGCTTTGGATTGGTAGTGTTGGGCATGAGAGATTGCAAATGGGCCCATGTGTTCACCCACATTGTGGTACGAATGAAGATGGTAGCCCTTTAGTTTGTTGTGATGAGACATGTTCTGTGACATTTGGAATTTTGTAAATGCCATTGTCACCTGTGACCAGCAAGGAAATAAATAAAGCAGAAAGAAAGACCCAATCTTAATGAGTCGTGGGTAAAGTTGTAATTAAGATAATTTATAACTTTGGGTAAGTGAAAATTAGCCCCCCGGCACCCGAACCCAATCTTTGTTTCTTTGTTTTGCGATAGAGAAACCCTCACCGCTTTGCATTCGTTGTTAGCACTCACTCAATTAATTCAAGAAATATCTTTTTAAACATTTTTAAAATCCCAAACTACCCAATGTTATTTTATGTCCATTTTGTTTTCGTAAATTTGTTTTTTTCTAAGGTCCTATTTCTCACTTCTTTTCTAACTTTCTTACAACGAAATTTGACTGTCTTGGGAATGATTAATTAATTTTAACTAGGTATGGCAACAGGATGGATTTGGGGAGGGTTTTATAAATTCTAGATTCTATCTGTCTTTTTAAACTTTTCAATCCATATTTAGGGCTGTTCATAATAAGACCCAAACCGATTAAAGCGACCAACCCGAGTTGGTCGGTTTCGTGTTACAAAAAAATATAAACCGATAGTTCGGTTCAGTTTCGGCTTTCATTATGAAAACCAAAACCGAACCGACCCGAAACGACTTAGAGATATATTATATATATAATATATTTCAGATATTATATATATATATATATGATATATTTCAGATATATATTTGTGGAAATATATATATTTCAGCTTTATTTCAGAAATATACATATTATATATAAAATATTAGTTTTAATCCATCAAATCATTTTTTAATTTTCAGGCATCCAGCCTTTGCTTTGTTAGATTTGAATCATTTACTGTTCACACAGAGAGAATCATTCACAAAATCGACTCAAACCGATTCAAACCGACCAGGTTGGTTTTACTTAGTACTGGGTCGGTTTCAGTTTCATTTCTAGGTAAATCGATCAGGTCGGGTCGGTTGGAAAAACGCCAATAAGCCGACCCAACCCGACCCGTGAACAACTCTATCCATATTCACCCCAAAGCCCATAGTGGGTTAGATTTTGAGAATCCAAATCCTCCCCGTACATGAAAAAGCAAAACCCTCCCCGACCCTACCCTCCCCTCATTTAAGGGTACAGGTGGGTTGGGTTTAGAACCTGCATCTAATTTCCTTTTATTTCTTGTCATATATAAGCAATAAGTAAGTAAAATAAACACAAAAAAACAACAAAATTTCCAATTATTTGATTAAGGTATGTAAAAAACACATAAACTATCAATTATTAAATTCAATACCTAGTACATAAAATTTATATGCTTTCCAACAATATGCGGGTTGAGGAGGGTCGGGTTTAGCCTAATACTGTACCCTACTTATACCTATATGGGTTGTAGAATTCCAAAACCCGTCCTTCAAACAAAAAACCTATCCCACTGGGGAGGGTAGAGGCGAGTACCCACCGGGTAGGGTAGAAATTGCCATCCCTAATTTTAACACCATGAGAGGGAGGGATTTGTATTGCCACCATGTGTACAAGGTGTTTATTTGTAATCTACTAGTTTTTTTTTGTTTCTTTTTTAAGGAAGAATTATCATTGAACATTTCTTCTAAAAGCCAAAACTATGGTTGCAACTTGGCGAGCCCAACCTAAGCCTGACCTAAACAAATTTGAATTTTTTGCATAGGTTGGATTTGAATTCTTAGGGTTGAGAGGAAACGGAGAATGGGTGTACATGGGTAAGGGCTGGTTTGGGTTGCAAGCTGCAAGGTACTTGTATTGTTCTCAATTTTTTTTTTCATAGTGAAGAACAAATTTCGTTTCTCCCGTGGACGTAGGCAATAAGGCCGAACCACGTAAATCTTTGTGTTCTTTTTGCTGCTATTAGATTTCTCGTACTTGTTATTTCAAATACCTTATTATTATATACTGTGGGTGGTTGTTGTGAGGCCCCAACATTAATTAATAGCACTTATACACACGCACACTGAAATGAGGGCTGCTTAGGAGGCCCAAAAACTTGCAATCAATTTTCATGCCCATCCTATACCATTGAAGGAGAGTCTTTCACAACTATTTGAGTGTTTCAAGATCGTCCAACACGATTTGGAGATGTAGCAGTATGAAAGAACATTGTAAACAATTTGTTCATGAACATCAAGTTCAGGTCTTGTATGAACATTTTCATAGGAAAGGAAATCAAGTAGCAGATTGGCTCACGAATAAGGGGCGTTCATCTAATTTTGAGTTCGAGGATGATATTTCCATGGGAGTTAATCTATATTTTGTTTTTAAATTTCTAGATTGTCCTTTTGCTAGGCATTGTTAGTCTTTTTTTCCTATCCTCTTTACCATTAAGGCTATGTTTGTTTGGGGTGAAAAATTGAACATGGGTAAATTTTACACCATGGTTCGATTTTACTGGCGTTTGGTAAACATGTAAATTTACACAAAAAATCGGTGTAAAATTATATTTTGAATTTTACTTACATTGATAATTGATGTAATAAATACATTGAAATTATCGATGTAAAAGATAACCGTTCTTTCTTCCTCTCTCTTCTCCTTCTCTCTTCTTCTTCTTCTCCTTCTCTCTCCTTCTCTCTCTCTCTCTCTCTCTCATCTCCTTCTCTCTTCTTTTTCTTCCCCCCTTTTTTCTCTTTCTGTTATCGTTACTGCAACTGGAACCCACCTCCGTAGGGAGTGCCGGAAAGGACCCAGAACAGAGATCGTCCTCGAGCAGTACCCCAATCTCGTCCTCCGAAGGGAGAGCCAGAAAGGACCCAGATCTGAACCGTTGAAACCAGTTGAAAGTTGGTTCAGGACTAGAAAACAGACAACCGCTGCAACCAGTTCAACATAACCTCTACTTATGTTGATATAATCAAATAGAACGAGTCTAAATGGGCACAATGGCCGATCAATATTTTACACTCTCACCGAACCATCATGTCTCAACTCCATCGGTGTAAAAGTGTATTTACACTAGAAACAAATGCAGCGTAAGAAGAAAAAATCCATTCTATTCATGAATTAGCTACAAAGCTCAATAAAAAGATGGATGCACAGAAGAGATTAAAAGAAAACTTTTCATACCCATCCAACCCATTCAAGCCTAATTGACTTGCCCGAGGCCAAACTTGAGCCCATACAAAATTGTGTTGGGTTACCAGGCCCAAGCCAACGGTTTGAAGCTTAATGTTGAGTTTTTTTTTTTTGGATAAGCAAGCTTAATGTTGAGCTTGGGTTGACTCAAACCTTATCCAACTCTCTCCAGTTGCGCCCCTAGCCAGAATTGATATGTGAAAATCGAAAAAATGTTTGGAGCCAATCTTCGTGATGGGACCCATTCAATGTAGTGGAGGAGATGGGCTTCAATTCTCACAAAACTGTTCCCAATGCAAGACTATAAGGGAGTGTAAAAATGGTGTGAAAATGGTTTTGTAAGGACCAAATCCAATTTTGTAGTGGAGATGGAGGCCCCAGTATTCTAAAACAAAACTTTGGCTCCTACTTGGTTGGAGAACATGCATCCTAACGCTAGAGCATTTATCAATGAACTTTGCCCTTTCAGGTTTAAAATAAAAGAAAAAAAAAAGAAAATTTTGGCTCTTATTTGATAAGACATGTGTATGACCAAATGCTTTTTCGGGTTTTTAAATTTAGGGATTTAATTTTTAGGGTATGTGAAAAAAATAATATTTTTTATTTTATAAATTAACGGGTGGACAGTAGGACTGAAATAAAGCTTGATCTTCTCTAGGAAAAGTGTATGAGTATACTGTTATGGCCCTTATGGGAGAGGGAAGTGGGAGTGGCAACTCATCTTCTCGTGTTGTTTTCATTAGAGGTGTAAAGTGTGCCGTGCTGCAGGTCGGACCGGGCCGGGCCACAGGGTGGGCCTTGGGCCTGGGCCGAACCGGGTTAGACTGAATGGGTATCAATACGAATAATAACGAATTTACAATTACCCAAAAAGTAAATAAATAAATAAAAGTATAAAACAATTCAAATATGAATTTAAGAATTTTATTTCATTTAAATTTGAATGAATAAATGAATAATGATACAAATTACAAAGCATACAAATATTGAAATTATGAAATATACAATGGTTGGATACTCCATACTTCATACTTGGATGAATGAAATATGAAAATTGAATAAATTAATAAAAATATAAAAAATACAATACAGTTACAAATTGAAAATACAAAATTTCATTATTAGCAAATAGATTACATAAAATTAAAACAAAATTTACAATAATCCGAAAAACAATAAAAAATTGTGGATTATTTGTTAACATTTACAATTTAAACAAAATTTATATACATTATGATGAAAGCATTCACACACACTTTCATCATCTACTTCAAGTGAAAATGAAATATCAGGTGTATGTAGTAGTATCATGGCCTCCTTTGTCTTGTAATTGTAAAGTTGTAATCTATATTTCGCATCATGATTCATGACTGCATCTAGCCAACCCTGATACAATGGTACTTGCACTAAAACAACTAAACAAGACTTCGATGGAATTATAGCCTATAGACACCGAAGGGGTTAGTAGATCACGGATCACGTGCCATGGTGGGATTGACGAAAAGAAATGTTCTTCGACTTCTCCCAATATTTTTAAAATTTATTTTCCATTATTTCAAAAATTCATTTAAATTGTGAGTTATTTCTTCTTCCTTCTCATATGTGAGAAAATGCCTGGTCAAATGGCCAGTATCACCCTTGCTACAATAGCTAAAGTCTTTTATACATTTTTGGCAAAATACTCTTTTCCCCTTCTCCTCAACATCATCTATTTTAAATATTCTCCAAATCGGGCTACTAAACTTGGGGTTTTGGGAAGAGCTAGCCATTTATTTTTCCAAATTCTAAAAAAAGTAAATTAATTTAGTTAGACTTATCCCGGACTGCCGATTCAGAATCCCAACTTGATTTCAATGATTAAAACCTTTTAACGTGACAACGTCCAAGGCTCCAAGCCTCCCAAATTGCTAACTTGGAGAATCAGACAATCAACCAATCAGACTGTAAGACTATCAGAGTTCACTCAGATTACAGAGAATGTATGAGAGACTGAAAGAGATAGAGACTCTGAGAGACAGAGAGACTAAGAGAGGGAATGAAGACTGAAGAGATTAAGAGAATAACTTAATAAGAGAATTGTTGAATTGGTGTGATGAGAAGAATGGTGGAGGATATGGCTATTTATAGGAGTTGAAAATAATTCAATTGCTCAAAATACCCTAAAAACTAACTATTTTTTAGTTGTTGGGAGGGGTATTTTGGTCATTATAATGTTATTTATAACTTTACCCTAGAAGCCTCCTAAACTAGTTGTTATATAATAGCTATTGGGGGGCATTTGTATAATTTTTCTCACCTCTATAAGCAAAATACATAAATACCCCCTATATAGCTGTTAGGGGGGGGGGGTATTTATGTAAACCCCCCCCAAAAAAGTTGAAACTAGCCGTTGGGGGGGGCAACAACTAGTTTTTGAACGGGCCGAGCATGGCTCATTACGGGCTGGGCCGTGCTTGCCCGTGATGGGCCGTGCTACTGGCCGTGTCGTGGGCCACGGGTGACACGGCATGAATAATTGTGTCATGCCGTGCCGGCCTGTGGACCTCAAACCCCCGACCCAAAACATCACGGACCATCGTGCTGTGCCTGACATGACTTGTGGGCTGTTGTGCCGTGCCGATCAAACTTCATGCCAGACCCGACCCGATTTACAGCTCTAGTTTTCATATTGTACGAATATAGGGTATTCAATTATATACATTGATACAAATATGATAGATTAATTAATTATGTCAAAATTTCAATATATAACATGACCTATTTATCACATATAACGGTAGGATTTGTATAAGTCAAATTAATACGTTTAACTTGTTTAACTCTATACTAATGACACATATAACTTGAATTAACACGAAATCAATCATTAATCTATGAAAATCATTTAATGTCACCCTTACTATTTCATCCAAATATGTATACATGATTTAATATTTGGAACTTCATGTAATAAATAGATAATTTTTTATTAAATTGATCAAATTGCGATCCGATTCGAGATATTAGCGTATTCGGATACTCCTATATCGGACTTTCAAATTTGATGGATAGGATCTGTTTGGAATTTGGATCGAATTTGAATTACCCATATCCGATCTGAAAAGATCTGATCCTATAATTATAAAAGTGATAGGCTGTGATTTTATTACCGGAAATTTGAAAATAAACATGATTGAACATAATAAAGACCCTTCTCTTCTCTGATCTTGAGAGCTAAAACGTTGTTGCTGCTTGTTGCCACTAGGGGTGTCAATGGATCGGTTTTGGGTTGGACTTGGAAGGACCAATAAGATATATTGAATTTGGACGGACTGGATGGTCAAATATGACATATTGGATTGAACCCGGTCCGTCCATAATGAATTTATATTGGATTGAGCCAATATCTGGTCCATTGATAGAAGATTAGAACATAGGTGTCAATGGACCAGGTTTGAGTTGAAACCAATCTAAATTATCAGGAATTTGAACAGATTGAACAGTCTCTGGACCGGTCTAAAATGATCCAAAATATTTATTGGATTGGATTGGATCAGATCCATTTGTAATGGATTCACATTAGACTGGACCGGATTGGACCAAATCCAGTCCAATTGACACCCCTAGCTGCCACAGGCCATCACCGTTCAATCTTCACCATCGCCAGACGTCAGGGGCGTGCCAAACGGAAATCATTGGATACTATGCACTAACATCTTCAATGCTAGTAATCGCCTTTCCCTCTCCTTTTTTTTTTTCATTTTCCTTTTTCATTTCTAGTTCCACCGAGACCATCTCACACCTCACACTTTTTTTGTTATTCATTTTCAGCATGGTTTTTAAAAACGATCCAGAGGCCGAACCAGTTAGGGGTCCAGTTACTGGGTTGAATGGTTTGGTCGTTTGAATCGAACAGTTGGCCCATTCTAACAAAAAATAAGAAAAATAAAAAAAATAAAAAATGGCCAAAATCATTTGAATGGTTAACCGCCCAAGTCAATAGTTTACTGACCAAAATCAACGGTTTTGGGCAAATTTCCGTTTTTGAGGAAAATCGAAACCGATCACCTAACCGATTCCCAGTTTTTTTGGTCCAACCATCCAGTCCGGTCTGATTTTAAAAACCATGATTTCCAGTTCTTCCGATAATTGTAGTATTGCTTGTTGCTGCCCCCATTCCCCAAATCCCCTTTGCTTTCGCCGGCTGTTCAAGTTGAAGGTTAGATTAGTGGTAAGAGAGGTAGAGACGTGAGACTAAGACAGAGATCTGAGATTTTAATCTCACTCTTTTTTACACGGTATCATTTTATATTTTTATTTGTTATATATGTTTTGATTTGTCAATATGGAATACCCATTTCAGATCTCACAACTTTTCAGACTCGGGCTGGTGTTGTATTCTGTTGTCAAAATTATTCATTCAAATTGAATCGAATCTTTATCAAATATCCGATGAAATGATTTGAATCGAATTCAAACATGAGAATATAAAACCCAACAGATTCGAGTTCGAATTCGAATTCAATCCATATGATTTTTCTATCAAATCAAATTTGAATTTATCCCAATTCAAATTTAATCCGATCCATTTGCACTTAATTAATTCGAAATTGATATATTTAGGTCATGTTTGGTTTAAATCTCAGCTTTTCTCATTTTTACCCAAGATGAAATTCTAAAATGGACAAGAACGGGTAAAAATGGGAAGAATGGGAAAATATTGTTATGAGCCAAATACTTTATTCATAAAAATGAGTTCTTTTCAGATTAAAAAGTGTCTTATGTTGCTTATTTTCATTCTTAAAAAAATTGTCAATATTCATAAACCGTCAGTCTAGGTCTCCAAAACTGTTGGCACAGATGTATACCAATGGATTGCTGACAATCAATGTTTATCCATTGGCATATACGTTTCATAAAAGTACTTTCATATAAATGCTTTTATAGAAGTACTTTTGTAAAAGTACTACTGTAAAAGTGTTTTTATAAAAGTACTTTCACAAAAGTGATTTTATAAAAATGTTTTCATAAAAAGTACTTTAATAAAAATATTTTTATAAAAGTACTTTCATAAAAGTGTTTTTATTAAAGTGCATTCGTAAAAGTGCTTTTATAAAAGTGCATTCATAAAAATACTTTTATAAAAGTGCTTTCATAAATGTACTTTACTTTTGCAAAAGTACTTTTCATAAATTTACTTTTGCAAAAGTGCTTTCACAAAAGTAAACATCTATGGCAACAATTTTGTAGGCAAAGTTTGCTCAAAGAATGAAAATGAGCAAGATGGGGCATGATTATTTTTCATGATACAGGTTACTCAATTTTTGTGTTATGGGACTGATTTTCCATTCTAAAAAGAATGTGGCCCATTGTCACGGGGATAATCGTTGGGGCCCTGTGCGGCACTCGAAAGGGGCGAGTAAGCCTACGCAACAAAGCAAACACACACAAAAAGGCAACAAGATGGAACACGAATTAGCAAAAGGCTATTTGTATTGCAATAATCAGTGGCAAGCACAAGCACACAGTACAGTGTCGAGGGGATCTTGCGCTTAACCTTTACATGCTTATGAGCTCACTCGATTACCTACCTCCCCTCAAAGAGTACGCTAAGCTTTTGGGGGAGTGACAATAAGAAACATCAAAAAGATGAAAAAGCGTACTACAATATTACAATATTGCCATTGGCAGTCCCCCATACAAAAGTACATGCTTAGCCCACCCATGGCACACGCTTGGACGCTGGAGTTGTGGCTGTAGGCATAGTGGATGGCACTTGATGGCGCGTCGAAGAGAACACTTATTACAGTCTCCCCCACTCAATTCAGTCTTCGTCCTCGAAGACTAGCTTCTGCTTGAGGCTTCAACTTGTTGGTGAAAGAAGGTTCTTCGACTGCTCCACGAACCGGGTTTCTTCCAAGGCCCAGATAGTAGGTTGGGTAGATTGCTAGTGAATGTTCTTGATGGTGGGAAAACCTATGGCTAGTCCCTAAGTTAAGTCCCTGCTTGACTGCTTCAAGGTAGGATTTTGACTTGTTCCTGATGGTGGTAGGAAAGTTGGTGGCCAAGGCTAGGTCAGAATGGTATTTTGGATTGTTTGGGTGTTGGTTCCCATGCATTTTTCCCCAAGGGTGACTCACAAGGCTACTACGGGATTTATCTTGAGGGATAATGTGAATGTGGCCCCTAAATGGCTCGGGTGGCACTCGCTCTCCCCAGTGGTTGTGGTAGTAGGTGTGGGCAAAGTTCGACATGGCCTTGGGTCTTCTGTTGGGCCCACCAGTTGTGGGTGTGTGCGGCTTCTGTTGCGAAGGTGGCTTCCGCTGCTGTTGTTGTGGCGGCACTGGCACTGGCGTTGACCTCTTCCTAGAGTTGCTGTGATCACTTCTGGTTGCAATGGTGGTTGTTGTAGGTCTCTCTGCCAACAATGGTGGAGGGTGGTGTTGGAATTGTATGGTGGAGACGTGCTTCTTCTTGGTGCTGGCGGTGGCGATCATGTTAACCATGCAAGGTGACTGCTCGTCCAAGATCATCAGGGTGTCGAGGTGAGGCGCCGGTGCTGCTTTTGCCTGTATCATGAAGTCCATTCCAAGGACAATATCAAAATCATCTATGTGGACGACAGAGAGGTCAATCTCTCCATCCCAGGTGCTGAGTTGTAGTCTTACTCGGCGGGCCATGCCTTCAGTAGGTTTGGCACCGGTGTTAACTGCTTTGAGCCAGCCAGGCTCTTTGGAAACGGCCAAGTTAAGTCTCTTGGCCTCTGCAATGGATATGAAGTTGTGAGTGGCCCCTGTGTCAACTAGGGCCCTGGTTGGCCTCCCGCCAATGGTTACATCAACATACCTCAGTCCTCTTTTGACTGAGGAGGGCTGTTTGGAGGTAGCCCCTTTCTTCATCATGGCATTGAAAAGTTGGAGGGCGCCCACTCTTGTCGTCGGGGTACTCCGTTCCCCATCACTCTGCTCATCATCACTTAGCTTGGCAATGAGGGCATTCAGCTTTGCTCGCTTTGGGCAATTCCTGGTGAAGTTCTCCTCCCCACAAATGTAGCAAATGGGAGGACGGCTTGGTCTCCCTTGATATCTGTTGTTGTAGTAGCTTTGACTTCCTTGTGGCTGCTTCCCCTTGTGGTGCTCGACTGGTTTGTGGCTGGAGGGTGGCTTCTCTTTCGGAGGACTGAGTTGTCTATCTCCCCCACTCAACTGTGTGGTACGCGGGTTGGCTGGTCTGCTTCCTTCGTCATCTGACAATCTCTGTTCACTAAGTTGTTTGGCCACGGCCATGGCAGAGGCAAGGTCTTGAACATTGCATCGTTGGAGCTCGAGCTCGGCCCAAGGCTTTAGACCATCCATGAAGTTGAACAATAAGTCATTGTCTGACATATCGGTGACTTCTAATGTGAGGGCTGAAAACTCTTTGACATAGTCATGGAGGGAGTTGCCGTGCTTGAGAGTCTTCATCTTGCGACGAGCGAGGTATTCCACATTCTCTGGGTAGAACTGTCTCTTCAGCTCTCTTTTAAAGTCAGCCCAGGTACAGATAATGCACGTACCACGTTCTATATCAACACACCTTTTGCGCCACCACAACATAGCGACATCAGTCAAATACATAGTGGCAGTACGTACCTGAGTCATTTCATCAGTCACATTGGCGGCGGCAAGGTACTGTTCCATCTGCCACAGGAAGTTGTCAAGCTCTCGTGCATTGCGGGTACCCGAATAGGGGGTTGGCTCCCTAATCTTAATGTGGGAGGGAGTATGTGTAAATGAAGTACTGGCTGGATTAGCGACGACCCTGTTTAGGATTGCACATTCTGCTTTGAGCTCCTCTAATTGAGCTTGGGTGTCGGAGGAGGAACGTGCGGCTGACTTCATTGAGGCCCACTCCGCTCTCATTTCATCTAGTTGGGCCTGGACGGTCATTGATGTGGAGGTGCTTCTTCTCCATGTTGCCCACTCGTTCTTCATCTCATCGAGCTGGGCTTGAAAACTATCAAGCCTGTCTTGGACCTGCGAGTTGGAGGAGCTTGCTTCTTGTTGGTGTGCAGTGCTACAAATTTGCTTGAGCGTGCCATTGATTATGTCTCGGACCTAGTCCACGAGTCCACTCAAGCGACCTTCAATCTCGACCAGTGTGTTGTCCATGGCTTCCATGTTTTGATGCAGCTCGTCTATCAAGTCTCGCATCTCACCTACGGTGGCTTCGCAACGTAGCATGCGCAACTCAACGGCTGCATGCTTGTTGGAAGATTTCTCACGTTTGTTGGCCATCGGTTCCTTGTCCTTGCCGATGTCATCGGCGGGCGCATCATCGGCCACATGGGCTGTGGAGAGTCCATGCTTGATCTCCTCCACGATGTCCCTTTTGTACTTCATGCTGTCACTCACGTCACGGGTCGAATGGCTTAAAAGGAGCTCCTGCTCTGATACCAACTGTCACGGGGATAATCGTTGGGGCCCCGTGCGGCACTCGAAAGGGGTGAGTAAGCCTACGCAACAAAGCAAACACACACAAAAGGCAACAAGATGGAACACGAATTAGCAAAAGGCTATTTGTATTTCAATAATCAGTGGCAAGCACAAGCACACAGTACAGTGTCGAGGGGATCTCGTGCTTAACCTTTACACGCTTATGAGCTCACTCGACTACCTACCTCCTCTCAAAGAGTACGTTAAGATTTTGGGGGAGTGACAATAAGAAACATCAAAAAGATGAAAAAACGTACTACAATATTACAATATTGCCATTGGCAGTCCCCCATACCAAAGTACATGCTTAGCCCACCCATGGTACACACTTGGACGTTGGAGTTGCGGTTGTAGGCACAGTGGATGGCACTTGATGGCGCGTCGAAGAGAACACTTGTTACACCATGGCAAGAATTTTATAACCAAACACTCTAATGTTATTTATTCTTCCGATTCTTGTCTAGAATAAACAAGAATTAAAAGAATGAGGCCCGGGGCAGTAAACCAAACATGGCCTTATTAATTGTATTAAACGGATCCACACAATTTTAATAGAAGACAATCAATATAAACTCAAACCCAATATCTTATATTTGAGTTGTGTTAAATATTGCTGGCCTAGTGCAGATTGGGTTGCGAAGCTTATTTGGCTCGACGCAAGCATCCGCTAAAGCATTCATTTGGTAGGTCTTTGGCATCGGTGCTGGGAACACCGCACCATTTTCTAAGAAAAACGGTGCTGGGCAGGTTGAGTCGTAAACACCGTTTTCTCAAAAACGATGCTTATTTTTTGTTTGGAACTGGTACTGTCAGTTTCAACGTCCAAGATGATGTCACATTGATGCCACGTAATTGCATTATTGGCAGCAATACACCGTTTTCCCAGAAAACATCAAATTTGGCATTGCTCCAGACCACACTCTCACGATTTCTAAGGCATGGTCTAGAGCAACGTTTTTTCTGAGAAAACAATACCAAACAAGAGGGTATTGCTTCCAACACCGTTTTCTTTGGTGTGGTGCCTACATGGCACCGTTTTCTCAGAAAACAACACCGATGCCAAACACCACCCTGATGAATACGTATTCAGGGTTAACGAATTTGCCACGTGTCTATAAAAAATGAATTTTGGAGGCAACCCGCATTTGCCTCCAAAGGACGCTTACGTCAAGTATTGTAGCCCTGTGCATAAAGAAATAAATCAAAGCCTTTGATTTCTGTCATGGCCCCACCTAAGGACGCTTACGTCAAAAATGGAAGGAGAGAAAAATTTTTCCGGAGAAAGTGTTTGTGTCACGAATGGTATATGCGTGGTCTTGGCGGTGTTCTTGCAGAGTTAGATGAGAGGATACTCCTAGTAAGCCCCTGAACCTCCAAACTTTTCCTAAAACCCCATTTTGCCTCGAATAATTTACCAGAGGAGAGATGGGTTCATTTGAAGAAGTGAAGATGATAGATGCTCACCATGGGAGCCTAATTTTAATGTTTTATTAATTCTTCTGTGTTCTATTGCCACTCAGATTGCACTTTTTTTTTTTTTTTTCTTTCTGGATAGCCATTGAGTTAGTATTGGAATTCATGTCTTTTTCCTAACTTAAACCAAACTCCGGCGAGGAAGAGAGATGCAAAAATTAAATGCATGGGTGAAACCAATGTGAGGATGAAATTCTCTGTTGGTCATGAAAGCCTACTTCAATGCATACCCATTAATCGGGAAGATGATTGAATTGCTAATTTGAGTGTCATTTCACTTTATTATTGACTGTCCACACGAATGCGTTTGATCATACAACTAATGCCTACTTAAGGGGCTTAAGTAGAAATATATTAGTTCCTGATGCTCTGTCTTCATGAATCCCTAGAGATCCGACCTTTATCTCTGCAACCCATTCCTTTGTAGCTTATGCCCTTGTTATGCACTTTTGCTTGAATTCCCTCTTATCCAAACTTTCTTCCTATATCTTACACTTTTAGCATCTTAAAAGGCTTATAATTTTGGTTGCCTCAATAAATTTGCCTTTATTAATAAGATGAAACTTATCTACCTCATCGTGCACTCTTAATACAAGAAGTTACTAAAGGGCACTAGTAAAAGGTAGTCAATATCTCTCGCTTTTAATAAAAGAACTAACTTGCATAGTTTCAGCATTTTGATAGATGTTTTTTTTTGTCTTTGCAGCTAGAAATGACTAAATTGTAAATGACGGATTCATGGGTTCAGATGCTCTGAAAAACTAAAATGAATGATTTCATTTGAACATGCTCGTGTCAAAAGAAGTGAAAATTTTACTATTGTTGGCTAAAAATGATGAATGGAGGTTGTTATTGTTTGTTTAAAGTTGATTTTGCTCTAACACCATCTGAACTTCGGCCACTATTGCATGTGAAGGCTAGATTTTCAAGGTGGTTGTTAATTGTTCAAGGTTAACCACTATTCTATGGTGAACATCAAGCTTATCCTTCTTTATAAGGATAATTTTTATTTAGTGATTGTCTTCTTATGGAATTTTGATTTTCTATATTGAATTATCATCCATAGTTTGAGCGTAAAGAGCTAAACTAATACTAACATGGGAAAATGTATCATGTACATGAGATAATGGTTTTTATCGTTGGTTATTTCACTCCTTTATATGCATGACATGATATAATCGTTTTTATCTTGGTTATTGCATCTCTTTATATGCACCCCTTTATAATGGCCATTTTCCATTGTCAAGCTGTTTCATCCAATTTTAGATATCTAATTTGGATGGTCTGATATATATTTTTTTGGGTAAATTTCTTAAACTACCCTTATGGTTTAGCTAATTAACTAGGTGTATCCTTATTGTTTAAAAATTGACTAATATTACCTTTATTGTTTTTGGCAATTGACTAACTCTATCCTTATCGTTAATATGCTTTAACTTTCCATGTGACACATATAACTAATATATTTATTAAAAATTCCTAAAACACCCTTTCCATCATCTTTGGGTCTCCTCTCTCAGTCTCTTCTAAAGGCTTTCTTTGTTATTCTGACATTCTAAAACTCAAAGGCTTTGGACGTAGCTAGTGTGCAGAATAGGTCTTAGTTCCAACATCCTCAAAGCAACATTTCTAAGCCTCCGCAACTCAGGTTCAGGAATTGTATTCTCCGCCAACTCCGTGGTGCTCCTCTTCCACCTACCTCGATCCATAGACTCCAAAAGTTTCTCCTTTTCCCAAGGTAATCTAACCGAATCACCATTACCAGATGACTGCTCTCCAACAAACCCAGTTAGGGGGGGGGCAATCTTAATGTTGGAGAAAATGGGGTCATTGTAACTTTGGAGGAGAAGCTCTGAGGCACGTCTGAAGATACTGTTTTTAGAACGTTATTTGCCCCCACTTAGTTTTACTGAGTTTGCTGTTGGGTTACAGGCAAATTCGTTCTCAGGATACCACAGAGCCTTGGGCGAGAATCTGCAACCAGCAAAGTTGAAGAGTCTTCAAAAAAATCTTCTGTGAGACTGTAGCAGACCAGACTGAGAGAAAGAGAGAGAGAATGAATTTCGAAATTGTGTGTTTTGGAGTCTGATTCATGCTCCTTAAATAATTTGTGAAGAGGTATGAAGAAAATGTAGGTGCTGCTGGTTTAGAGAAGGCACCTTAAACAGTCACAATTTCAAACATTGTGAATGTTTAAAAAGTAGTTAACAATTAGAGACTATTAACTTTGAATTGTGCCTCTTGATCACACCCGATTGAATCGTGACCATTGATCTCATCAACGGTGATCAACGGTCAGCAACGCACCAAAAACCAAAGCCACTCATCGCGAGCCACGCGGGTGCAAGCAAAGTGCGCCTCTAAAGCGCCTCATTGCACCACACACACATGCGCACACACGTGTGCACGCATTGCGCGGTATCAAATCCCCATACTCTTCTCTACTAATTCTAAGAAGTGTAAATCAGCTCCTATTGAAATACTGAAAACAAAACTTATAATTTTTCAATGTGAGACAAGTTCAAAATTGGGTTTTTGTAAGAGAAAAACTGATTTTTCAATCAAGTGTGCAAGTACAATTTCTCGTGTAATTGACCAATCAAACCCATTGGATTTAATCTCTTATGAGATTAAAATCCAACACTTAATACTATCATCCCGAATATAATCGTTTCTTTGTTGTTCTTTCAAGTTTCCACTATGATTAACTATACTATCTTCACTAATCTTAGGAGTGGTACTCTTTTCAGAAAAGTCATGAAATTCAGCAAAATTCCCGCTGTTGTTTAAACTATTTTGGACAATTTCGGTTGTAGAGTCAAAATGGGGTTTTTCAGGCTCTCTTGCGTTGGAAAATGAGATTGGAAAGAGGAGGAGAAGAGAACGGACGGGAAAGGGAACGGGCGTTTTGGCGGTTTTAGGAACGGATGGGAAAGGGAACAGACGTTTTGGCGGTACTGGGAACGGACGTTTGTGGTTCCGAAGAAGAGAATGGACGGGAAAGGGAGAGATACACTTTTTGAAAATTTAAAGATAAGTAGAGAGTAAAATAGTCTTTTTAATATTTTCATTAGAAGTTCTCCATCCAATTTTAGAGTACATTAGGAAGTTGATAACACATATTATAAAAAAGACTAAACATCACCCGAGGGAAGAAATAAAACCCCCAAAATAACTACCAACTAAACCACAATCTTACATATTGATCGGGATTACAAAACACAACTCATTTTAGCACACTTGATCCATCCAAAAAGAAATAGTGTCCATGACCCTTTTTACAAAAGAAGATCCATAACTCCTCTCCCCTCATTCTGCATCCCAGCTTTAAAAATCATCGCAACAATTGTCAACACTGACAGGATCACAATTCTTTCTTTTCCTTTTCTCCTACTCCAAGAAAGCTCTTCTAGAAAATCCCTTGCCACCTAAAAAGGAAAGACCCAATGCAATTTACCAATTGAACCTCCTTATCGACAATCTTTTTTTTTTCCCAAATCCATTCTTTTCTCTTCCGAATTCATATGAATAAGAATTTCCTATAATTATCTTTGAATTCTTCGTTGAAGCATCTTATCTACCCCTTGTCAACCAAGCCAATCCTCTTTGGCCCTGACTCTACCACTTCACCTGTCTGAATCTTAGACATACCCCTAAAAGACTGTTGGTCATCCAAAATCTCACTCTTATTGTCAACCAAGTGAGTCCTAACTCTGCCTTTAACCCCTTTTGTTTTGGATGGTTTGAATAATAGGAATCTAAGGTGTAGTGCAATTTGATTAAACAATATGGTACTCTTGTATGAATCATGTCTTTTTTTTTGTCTATGTTATAGATCTATAAAACTATATAATTCTATAGCTATATTTCTTAATTCTAAAGCTACTTAGTTTTTTTTTTTAATTGTTTATTCAGTTTCTCCTTAGGGCGATGACAGGTTGGAACCTTGAAGGGGCACTAGGAAATAACTGAAGAGTGAAGAGCAACATCCAAATTTTTAATTTGATTACCTGGATTTGTTCAGCTTAGTCATTGCTTGGAATGCTACCATTAAAGAGTTGTATATATATGGTGGTGGGCAGTAGGGCTGCCGTATTGATTTTGTCAGTCACAAATGACTAGGAAGTAGACTGTATACTCTTTGGTGTCTTTGCTTAAATTGCTGAGTTGGTCCAGAATTCAACTTTATGAGGAACATTCTTGGTTTTGGAAGGAAAATATGAATGCCTTTTTTTTTTTTTCTTTTCCATTAAGTCCTATAATTCATTGTTATGCCCAGCTCAGGACGGCTATCCTAAGAAATGGATTTGGGAAGCATGTTTGCTACAAAAAAATAAAAAAAAAGAAAAAAATCTATTCATGCAGGCTACTACCTTGGACAAAGTTGTGACCATTAACAATATTTGAAGAGGACAGACATTGGCTACATTCTGTTGTCTCTAGGGGGTTGAGAAGGAATCTGCCTCTCATCTGACTGAAAACTCTCTTGGGATCTTTTTTTTTTTTGGCATTATTTTATGCCATATAAGAATTGTTGGAAGACACCCAAAGACCTTCCCATGATCTCATTCATTTTGATCACTGAGGATTATAGTGGATAGGAAGTCACTCTCTTTGACTTCATTCCTTTTGCAATCTGTTGGGGCATCTGGAAGGAAAAAGATAATCAAATTTCTCAGAAAAATAGTCCAACCATCAATGCTTTAGTTGGGAGGATTGAAAGAACTCTATTTCATTGGTTTGTGATTCTCGAGGATTTTGAAGGGTTCACATATGTTCACTTTTTCCATCATGGGAGGACAGGACATTCTCTTTTGTTCTTCTTTTCTGTAGAGGGATGTATACATGTAAATTGTGTAAATGGTTCTAGTTAGTTAACCATGGAGCCTTTTATCTTTGTTCCCCCCTTCTACGATTAAGTATTATAATACATATCTGCCTGCACCATTCAAAAGAAAAACTAACCATGCTACCCTACTTGCACTTCAACTAATCAATAAACAATGAGACACAAATTAAGAATTCCTAGTATTTGTTTCTTGGATATTTTCTTGATTATCATCCCTTTTTGGTTTGTAACTTTGAGCTCACATCTTCTGTGACAATGGTCACATGTGACCTCCAATGAAAAATGACCAAATCACAGTTGTATACAGTGATGGGGCATCCACTTCAAAGGCATCGACCTTTATAGATCAAGAAAAATGCTATTCTTAGCATGGCATGGGTCATGAACCATTTAAACGACTCAAAGGCTTGAAGGGTCATGAGCTGAAGAAGTGAGTTTTTGTATACAACAGACTCACATTTCCATCCCAAAAAATCATAAAAAAAGAAAAGCGACAAGAAGTCATCATTAAGAAACTTGAAAATGGTGGAGAGTTCAAGATTGAAGTTAAATGTAGATCTTTAAAATCAAGGTATAAATGTTATTCCAGAATCTTTTGGATATACAAAATCAAAATATATACCTTAACTTTACAAATTCTGAACAGGTAGAGTCTCTCAAAGAAGCTCCTCACTCAACTGATTTTCTTGATGAGGATCAATCAATTAAAGAAATCAGAACATTCAGCCAACTCCACCAAAACTTGAAGATGGAGGTCAAGCAACCGAAGATAGTCTTCGTGAAATCAACCTCGGTACTGTTGAAGATCTCAAGCCCATCTTTGTTAGTTTTTCGCTTACTTAAGAAGAATTCAAGACCTATAAAGTATTACTTTGTGAATACCGAGATGTGTTTGCTTGGGGGTATCAGGATATGTCAGGACTTGATCATAAAATAGCTATACATAGGTTAGCAGTATCTAAGGATAAACATCCTAAAAAACAATCTCAACGTCGCTTTAGGCCTGAGCTTATAATGCAAATTGAGGCTGAGGTTGATAAATTAATTAATATTGGCTTTATTAGGGAAGTGAAATATCCTGTTTGGTTGGTTAATATTGTCTTGTTAAAAAGAAAAATGGGCAAATATGCATCTGTATAGATTTTAGGGATCTCAATGATGCTTGTCCTAAAGATGAAATTCCACTACCTATCACGGAATTATTAGTGGATGCTACATGTTTTGAAGCATTATCCTTCATGGATGGCTTCTTGGGTTATAATCAAATTATGATGGCCCCAGAGGATGAAGAGATGACTGCTTTTTGTACCCCAAAAGGGATATATTGTTATACGATAATGCCCTTCGGTTTAAAAAATGCAGGAGCAACTTACCAATGGGCCATGACAGTCGTATTTAATGACATGCTACATTACACTATAGAGTGCTACGTCGATGATTTGGTTGTAAAAACCAGAAAAAAGAAGCCATCATATAGACGATCTAAGAAGAGTCATTGAAAGACTTCGAAAATATTAACTCAAAATGAATCCTTTGAAATATGCATTCGAGGTAACATCAGGAAAATTTCTTGGATTCATTGTTCAACATCGAGGAGTTGAGATCAACCCCATCAAAATCAAGGTGATATTGGAGATGTCCCCTCCTCGAAACCTACGAGAATTGTGAGGTTTACAAGGTATGCTAACATATATAAGAAGATTCATTTCTAATTTGTTTAGGAGATGTCAACCATTTTGAAGGTTGATGAAAAAAGATACACCTTTTGAATGGGATGAAGCATGTCAAAATACTTTCCAAAGTATAAAGAATTACTTGCTTTATCCACCAGTGCTAGCAGCGCCTATAAAGGGAAAACCACTAATTTTATGTATTTTAGCTTCAGAAAATTCCCTGGGGGCATTGCTAGCCCAAAATAATGATGAGGGGAGAGAAAATGCCCTATATTATTTGAGTAGAACATTAGTGGGGGCAGAGTTTAATTACTCACCAATCGAAAATGTGTAACTAGCTTTAATATTTGCTATGCAAAAATTACGACATTATTTTCTTGCACACCCAATTACTTTGATTTCAAGAACTTGTCCTTCAAGATATTTGTTCTCCTAACCTGTTTTAACAGGATGATTGGCCAAGTGGACCTTAATACTTTCAGAGTTTGAAATAAACTATATGCCTTTAAAGGTAGTTAAGGGTCAAGCAATAGTTGACTTTTTGGCAGCTCACCTTGTGCCTGATACGATGAAACTATCAAAAGATCTCCCAAACGAAAGAGTCTTATGTATAGAGATTACAAAACCATGGCAACTTTATTTCGATGGAGCCTCTTCAAAACACAATGTAGGTGCAGGCATCATATTTATCACACCATCAGGGGAATTGCTTCCTTATTCATTCTCCCTTGCATCTTTATGTTCAAATAACACTACTGAATATGAAGCAATGATAATTGGCATGGAAGTGGCATGAGAAATGAATGTTGAACACTTACAAGTGTTTAGTGATTCTCAATTGGTTATTAACCAACTATAGGAAATATATGGGGTTAAAAACTTGGATCTAATCCCTTATTATAATAAAGCCAAACAACTTGTGGCTCAATTCACCAACATTTCCATAGATCATGTGCCAAGGTTTGAAAATGATAAAGCAGATGCTTTAGCCAAATTGGTTGTATCTCTAACTTTGCCTAAGCGAAGAGAATTGTAGATTACCATTGGTGAAAGACACATCCTCCCTCTTGTAAATGAAAGAGAACAAGAGATAGAATTTGTGAACTTTGTCACAATTTAATAAGAAGGAACTATAGATTGGAGAGTGCCCATAATTAATTATTTACAATATGGGCTTGTTCCATTAGATCTAAGAAGAAGTGCAAGTATACAACATCAAGCTTCACACTTTAGATATATAAATGGTACTTTATACAGGAAATCCGTCAATGGGATTTTGTTAAAATGCTTATCTAGAGATGAAGATCTTCATGCCCTGCAAGAGGTGAATGCAGGAGAATGTGATGTGTATAAGGATGTCTCAGAATTGGTAGGACATTTAGAAGAATTGGGTTATTTTTGGCTCACTATTATATTGGATGCAATGTAAATCCTGAAAAATTGCATGACTTGTCAAAGGCAGGAAGTCACAACTGTGAACATGGTCACAATTTATGAAGTTGAGGAAGATGCAGATTGGAGACAACCCATCATTGAATATTTACAACATGGGAGGTTACCTATCGATTTGAAGAAAAGGGTCGATATCTGACGTCGAGCCCCTCACTTTGCATATTTCGGCGATACTTTGTATAGGAGATCTTTTGAAGGAGTCCTACAAAGATGCTTATCGGATGCAGAAGCAAATGATACCTTATATGAAATCCACTCTAGTACAGGTGGAGCCCATCAAGCTGGACCAAAGCTTGTTGGTCAGTTAAAAAGGCTAGGTTATTGCTGGCCTAACATGGTCCAAGATGCAATAAAATTTTCAATATCTTGTAAGTTATGCCAAATACATAGTGACTTTATTCACCAACCACCATTGCCCTTGCATCCCATCACATCATCTTGGCCATTTGAAACATGGGGATTGGATGTAATTGGTCCTATTAAATCATCATCTTCAAAATCCCACTCATACATTTTAGCAGCTACAGATTATTTCTCTAAGTGGGTAGAGGCAATAGCATTAAAGGAGGTTAGAGCAATTGATGTTGCTAATTTCATCCAAAATCACAACATATATAGATATAGTATCCCATCTAAAATCATATATGACAATGCCACATACTTCAAGTATAAGGCGTTGGTGAAATTATGTGAGAAATATAAAATCCATCATGCAAAGGCCTCAGCTTATAACCCGTCATCAAACGGACAAGCCGAATCCTTCAACAAAGTCCTCTACAAATTTCTTAAGAAAATGGTGCCAAGCAACAAAAGGGATTGGCATGAACGCCTCTTAGAAGCCCTTTGGGCTTATCGTACTACAATTTGAAAAGCTATAGAATGCACACCATATAACTTAGTATTTGGGGCAGAAGCTATTCTTCCCCTAGAAGTTCAACTCCCTTCTTTAAGGATTACAGTACAACTTACGCATCCAAAAGAAAATGCAAGAATAAGGCTTGTTGAATTAGAAGCCCTTGATGAAACAAGGCTTGTATCTTAACAAAGGCTAGAAGTCTACCAAGCCCAAGTTGCAGGTTCCTTTAATAAAAGAGTTAAGTATCAATCATTTGCGATAGGGAACTTAGTTCTAATCATCAAAAAGGCCTATCATAGTTACAAGGAAAACCTCAGGGTAGTTTGATCCCAAATGGGAAGGTCCATATGATATCACAAAAGTCTTTCCAAGAGGTGCATATGAACTCTCGGGCCTCGAGGGTCAAGTGAAATATCGTTGTGTAAATGGGAAATTTTTTATTCGTTTCTATGCCTAAACAAAAAAAAAATGCAAATACAATCCACCAATCTCTCTTACATGGTTAAACTATTGAGATAAAAAAAAAGTCCCACCATTTGTTCTCATATAATTAAACTGTAGAATATGAATTATGTTGGCTTGATTCCTAAATGGGTACGTAGGCAGCCTAACACATATAGGTGCAGCCACAATATTATTAAACATATATTCATGTTATACTCCTGGACCGCATGAGTTTAAACTGTGAACGGCAAAATAAAAATAAATAAAAAGGGAGTGTTCATTCTTGAAACAAAAAAATGTAAATAAGTACTTCAAAAAACATGATAAAAATTCCCTAAAAAAATGCATCAAGCACCATCAAAAAGAGCACCTCAAGAGGAGTACTTCTCTAGTAAGGAAGCTTTGGCTTTCTTCTTTTCTTCAAATTCCACAAGAATGTCTCCACCAGCTTCAAGCTTTGCTATCTTGAGCTCTACTTCAGCCTTTTCGTGCCCTTCTAATTCTTGCTTCAAGGTTTCAATGTCACCTTGAAGTTTTAACTTAAATATCTTATCAACTTCAAAATTTTCTCCTAAGGATTTGGCTTTATCTTCAATCTCTTGGAGCTCATTTTCTAACATAATCAAATCAGAATTCTTGATATCCAAACTTCTCTCCAAAGTCCCAATAGCCTCATTAACTTGCTTAATTTGTTTCAAGCAGTCATGATATTGAGAAGATACATTCTCAAAATGAAGCATATCTATATTTGGACCAACTTGAAAAATATCATTTAACTCCTTAATTTCAATAGCTTGTTGGATGATGATTCGGGTGTTCTTGATAGTAGATTCAACCTTAGATTGCCATAAAGGAGATTGAAGGGCCATACCCTTTAACAAACTAATTGTATCCTCAATCTTTTGTCTACCCAAAATCAATGCCTTAGGAGATGCCTTCTCAATCTCCTTCCTTATCGTATTGATGGTAGTCTCAATCAAATTCGAAATAAGTGAATTTATACTACCCTGAATATCAGGTGCTGCGGTAATAGAAAAATTTTCTTCTTTTGCATCACTTGGTTGTTCCAAATCTTCTGCTATAATCCCACTTATCATCTCTACTTGAGAAGAAGAATCAATATGACGTACTATGCGAAAGTCATTTGAATGATCATGTCCATCTACATTGCTACTTGGCATGAGAATGGAACCAAGTTCATCAAGTGGGAGGCTAACATTCTCATATACCCCATAATCTAATGGTTCTTCATCAGAAATTATTATGGGAGAGTCAACAACCCTTTCCACATCACTTATCTCTTGAAACTCATTAGGCCTTGGATATCTTTCCCTCTTGAAATTTATGTCACGATCTTCTTCATCCGAGAGACACAAGGGATGGCCAATGCCACATCCCTTTGAATTTGAGGAATCAACAATAGGGGAAGATTTTCTGGGATTCTCTACTACTTATAGATCACGCTGTCGTTCTCCAATTTTAATGGCACCCTTATGCTTGTAGAGACTTGCCTCAGATTTATGATGCACACATATGCCTCAGGAGTTGATGAGTCTTTTGGACCAACTACAACTGAAATCACATCTTGTAGTGGTCTCATCAAAAAAGGACTTGTATATCGGAACCACCATATTACATATGAATATGTGCATACACCATATCTACTCATTCTCAAAATGAGGAATCGAGAATGAGTATTGGTAGGAAATAACATTTGCCAAGCTAGTGCTACTTCTAAGGTGTGCTTCTCACATAGCTCAAATATGAATTTAAGGGTATTTCTTGGGATGCCTTGATCAAAACCAAATTGCCGAGCAAAGTGGCTTGGATAATAGGGTTCTAACCAAAGGCTAGAGCCTATCCGCACTAGAAGAAGCCATGATCGGATACTGATTAGGAATTCAAATTCTGATTCTAAGAATTTATCTGTGTCAAACTTTTCCAAATCTTCATTTTGAGCATAGGAAAAAGGCTGAAAAGTAAAATAGTTGTTGTTACGAAAAGTCATCCGTGCCTGGAAAACACGAAAAGTAAAATATGGCCTGTTACGAAAAAGCCATATTTTGCTTCAAGAATGCTTTTAGCTTCGTCTCTTCGATGTATACACGACTTAGGGAGCTCTTAGACTGAAACACTGATATGGGGAGACTCTAGGGACATGAGAGATGGTGGAAAAGAGTGTAGGACATGGGTTAGGGAAGCTTGGGGCTGCTTGGGACGTGAAGGGGGTATTCCCTACACTAGTGAGTGTAGGATCTCTAGGCTTTCTTGTGTGTTTTGGCTGTGAGAAATGGGTGATATTTATAGATTTTTTGAGAGGATAATGGAGGGCTGAGATGGAAGATAAGGGAGATCAATGGCTGATGTTTGAATGGATTTTGGACGGAGATTGATTGAGAGAATGGGATGTCAAGACAGCTTTGTGAGAGATTCTCTTAATCAAACAAGACAAAGAGTGAAAGATTTCACCAATTTACCTAAACTGGACATTCCAAGTTTAGGTGATTGGCTTGATTGATTTGATGCCATAGCTGGTCAAATCTTAGCTTTTTAAGATGTTTCTAAAGGCTGAGGGGAAGTTTGGGTCGTGGAATGCCCTATGTTCGAAATTATTGTGAAGATGATTCTAAACGGAGGGCCCAGATCGAGTCTAGCTTCGGGTCTCAAGATGGAGGGGCTAATGGTGTCGAAATTGGACGATCGTGGTACCGTTGGACTCGGAATTTCAAGCTCTATCCATCTATAAGGTTGGATTTCAGATTTTATGGGAGTTTAGGATTTAGGATCAGAGATGATCCTGATCGGATGATCGAAATCGGTTCCGGTTTTGGGTCTTGAGATGAAGGGGTAAGCGGTGTCGGATTTGAGTGATCTTGGTGTCATTGGATTCGGGTTTCTGGGATCTACATACCTATGGTCTCGGATTTTGGATTTTATGTGAATGAGGATTAGGATTAAAACGACTCCGATCAGACGATCAGAATCGGTTCCGAGTTCGGGTCTTAGGATGATGGGGTAAATGGTGTCAGACTCGGGTGATCTTGGTGTCGTTGGATTTGGATTTTTGGGACCTACGTACTTATGGTCTCAGATTTTGGATTTGATTTGAAATGAGGATTAGGATCAAAATGACTCCGATTGGACGATCAAAATCGGTTTCGATTTCAGGTCTTAGGATAATGGGGTAAACGGTGTTGGACTTGGGTGATCTTGGTGTCATTGGAATCAGATTTTTGGGCTCTACGTACCTATGGTCTCGGATTTTGGATTCGATGTGAAATGAGGATTAAAATTAAAATGACTCCGATTAGATGATTGAAATTGGTTTTAGCTTTGAGTATCAGGATGAAGGGGTAAACGGTGTTGGATTTGGATGATCTTGGTGTCATTGGGGTAAAGCATGCTTGAAGCTCAAAGTGTTGCAGAAAGACTGAAGAGCACAGGACTAATAATATATGATGTTATAAAAACTATGTAAATAAATATAAAGCTAGAGGGGGGGGGGGACTTGACAACTGAACCACTCCACTTTTAAGTTGTGTTTTAGTTATGGGGAGAAGTTAAACAACCACCCCACGTATGAAGAGTGGGGGGGTTGTTCTAACCTCCCCACCCCATAACTGTCTTCCTTTATATAAGGGGGAGAGAAGAGCACAATGGGGGATTGATAGAGAAAAGGCAGGCTGATAGAGAGGCGGCAGATAGAGAAAAGAGAGAGGAGATAAGAAAGAGAAAAAGGAGAGAAGAGAGAGGAAGAGATAAAATAGAGGAGGGAATTTGTAGCCCTACCGAGTGAAGAGGATAAATATACACAGGTATAGGATTTATTTTATTTTATTTTATCTCTTATCTTCTATCCCTAAACTTAGTCTATTCTCAATCTATATCTTTCTCTCTCTCTCTAGAGTTCTGTTGAACTCCAACTCTTATCTCAATTGTTTTCTTATATCCGGTGGATTCTATCCACCACAAAAAGAATGTATAAAATAGATAAAAAAGGGGATTAATATTGGTTCCTATCCATTATAAAATTTAATCACCTTTGGGGATAATTCAGTGACTCTTATCCACCATTTAAATACGTTGATTAGTGGGCCATACCCACTGTTCTAGCAGACATCACTTATCCTAATTGGTTTAATCATATTTGGGCTAATTTAGTAGGTCTTATACACTATTAAAACAAGCTAACTAGTGGGCCATACCCACTAGTCACGACAAGTATCACTTATTCTGATTTAGTGGGTCTTGCCCACTGATTAATTTAATCTTCTTCGGATTAGTCCCGTGATTTTTACCCACCATTAAAACAGGTTGATTAGTGGGCCATATCCAATGTCACTTATCTGATTTAGTGGGTCCCCATCATATTAACTTGCAACAACATATCACAGTGTTGCAATCTGTGGATCCTGTCCACCACAGTCAAAGCCAAATATAAATTAATTGGTGGGTCATCACCCACTGTTATAATTGTTGACCCAAATAAGATTTAATAATTCAGTGGATTTTATCCATCTCAAAGGAAAATTAGCAGTGAATAACCCACTGTTACAGATTGTTGAATCGTTTTTGGCTTGGTGGATCCCACTCACTATATACAAAAGTAAAGTTTAATGATGAGATAATGTTGTAGTGGGCCCTACTATCAGATCAGTATAGTGGGTCCCACTTATTAGTTGGTCCCACTGTTGTTAAAGTGGGCTATGCCCACTAACAAATTAAACTAGTGGATCCCACCTATCAACGGGGCCATTATCAAAATATTTAAGTTTTAAATCTTAAAGTGGGCCACCACCACTAACAAATCAACCTAGTGGGTTCTACCTGTCAGTGGGGCCCATTGTCAAAATATTTAATGTGGGTCATGCCCACCCCCAAATCAGTATAGTGGGTCCCACTTTTTATCGATTAACATGACTCACTACTAAGATGTATAAATTTAAATACATAGGTACCCAATGGTGTATGGGTCCCATGACCTATCTACCAATTGTGGGGCCCTCTCATGGGTATAACCCGCTAAGAGTCCAAGCTGACGGGACTGCTTATACCTGTTATTGAGTTTAACCTTACAAAGTAGCTCTTTCACATAAGATCAAAATCAAATTCCTTCAAGGAATATAATTAAGGGGTTTCAACAGACATAATGCATACTTATATACCCTGAACAGGGAAACCCTAATTCTACTGAAGTTCTTTTTTTTTATGAATTATGATTAAAACTGTTGGGTTGGGTCATGGGTCAACCTGCTGACCCAATTGTCAGGTCTAATTGGGACTATTTATGCATTGTTACATTTTTCACTTTAATTTTTTCTATTTAGTCTTCAGTCTTTATTGTTTACTCTTTGAATTGTTAAATGTTCAAGTTTTTTTTTTTTTTATTTTATATTTAGAATTTTAAGGTTAATTCCTTTAATTTTGGCAATTTTCATGTATTTTTTTTAAGTTTCAGTTATTTTTTGAAACGACTCGAATTGATCCATCGATCAACCCTAACCCGAACATTTAGGGTTAGGGTCTAGCATTGGACAACCCAACCTGAAATCAACCCAAAGTGTCTTGACCAAACCGAACCCGACCCACCCAACCCAATTGCCAAGTCTAAATGTTGGTGTTCATACTTGATTTACACATCTTCCCGTTGCAGCGTCTTCGCAAATTACAATTAAGAAAATAAATTGAATCAACTAGCTTCCATGATTTAACCTGAAATTGATTGTGTATATATATATATATATATATATATATATATATAGTGGATTAATTGAGATCAAATTGAAGGGTATTGATTCGATCAGCCTTCTTATCCAAAGCCTATAAAGATAAGAACACATCATGTGAAAATGATATCTCAGGTGTTGCTAAACGTACTTATTAAAACCTACTCTTTGGTTTGCAAAATAATAAAACACCCCCAATAGTTTGTAACTACTTTAATTCATCTTCCATTTGTATATTGTCTGACAGAATCTCCTACCCACGCCTCACTATAGTTGTAGGGCTATTAATGGGTTGGGCCTACCTGATAGACCCAAATCGTCCAAACTGTATTTATCGGTTTTGGTTCTATGATTCATTCCGATTGGTCAGTTCTGGTTTTATTTTATGTGTTTCGATTAATATTGGTTCGGGACCAGTTTTGACTGTCCCAAGCTAATTAGACCTGGTCTGATTATATATACATGTTTTAGAGTTATAGGTATGCCTAAAATTGTAATTTTACTTATAACACCTAAAATCCTCGAACTCAAAACCTTTTGGCCTTTACCCTTTTGGTTTGCTTTTGCCGCTTGAGGATTTAGCTTCTATAGTTGTACACGTTACTTTCTCTTTCTCTGAATACGTTTCTCATCATTGTCTCTGCGTCTCATTGATTCTCAGTCACCACTATCTCTTACACACCAAGCTCCTCCATGGACAATGAAAAGAGAAGATGGGGTAGAAGAAAAAAAAAATCTTATCAAGTTTACATGCTACCCATGTGAACCTGAGACTGGGAGTACCAAATAAATGGATGGCTAGTAAGTGGGTTTAGCTTAATTGTTGGATATTTCAATTCTTGAATAAGGAGGCAGACAGATTTCAAGATGACTTGATATATTTTAATTCGGTACCGGTTGTGAAATAATAGAACTTATTAGGTCTGGTTTTGTTCTGATACTATCGGTTTTAGCAATCGGTTTGGAATGGTTCTACCCTATCCCAAACCAGACCTAGACTGTTGACAACCCTATATAGTTGTACATTGAAAATATCTCCTGTATTTGCATGTTACCATTTATGCATGGGGAGATGTTCCCCATGTCATGTGGATAGGAGATCTGAATTATGTATGGGAATGATCATGTGACCTTTTAAAATGAGTGAAAACGTAAGGTGTTCCTTAGGTTTTTTACTTTGACAATAACCTCTTATTTTTTGTGAGCAATGGTGGCAATGCTAGCTACTTGTCGTAGACAATGGAAGGCCTCACACTGATGGAGAAAATAGAATAAATGAATCAGCGCCCATGTGAGTATTAGGAAGCAAGTTTCTATAGGGATGTTAACAACAGGAACTAGGGTGAAAAAGAAGAGGACGGATGCAGCAGGAAAATAAGAGAACAGATTAAGAGGTTGAGACGCCACTACAAATTACAGTTGTGATGGAGGTATTCTATTCAATTTAATAAGGAGATGAAGAATAAAACAGAAAAAGAAAAGGTGTGGCAGGGACGTTGATCAGAACTGGTATTAGTGGTGATGGTAAGTATTGTGGGTTCTTGAGTACCTTTGACCCTACTCTTCTTTGAGTCTGAGTATTCGGTGGTGGGTAGACCTGTTCATGGGCTGGATAGCCTGACAAGTCGGCCCGGTCTGATTCATTGTAGGTCGGGCTTGGACAGGATTTTCAGGATTGTGGGCTCGGTCTCAAGCCTAAACATTGGGTCCGACTTTTTTTAGGCCGAACTCAGGCTTAAAAAGCCTAGCCCGAGCCTAAGCCCGACTTGATAATGTATTATATAATAAAAATATATATAATATATTTTTCTTTATTATTCTTCTCTTTTTTCAAGTAATAGTAAAATCTTTCATTATTTTTTTAGGTTTTGAGGTCTTTTATTAAAAATTAGGAAAAATTCCTGATCAGTACCCTATACTTTGGCTTGAGTGACAATTTGGTCCCCAAACTTTAAAATGTGACAATCCAGTACCCAAACTTTCAAAATGTGACAACCCAGTACCTACCGTTAATCAGTCGTTAATCAACCGTTAAGTGACATTTGAAAAGTTAAAAATGCCCTAAGAATGCCATCTAATTCTCTTTACCAACCATCCAAACATTAACAATAAAATGAACCGTCCACAATCTCGGAAGCCTCATTGACCAGGACATGGATTTTCGGCTATAAAAAGGTATTTCCTGCTTAATGTAAGGGATCAAACTTTTGACTTCCATACCGTTACTACTACTCGGACCAGCACTGCTCTCTCAACTGCTCGGATCGACCGACATCTTGTTCTTGACTAACTTAAGCGTTGAAGTACCTACTCGGGGAATAACTCCTCGGGCCTCTGACCTTGTTCTTGGTTTCAGTTCTTGGAGCGTGACTTCGTCCTTCCACCTCAGCTCCATCCAATTAGCAAGATTATCTGATTGCGACCTTGGTTCAAGAAACACCTCAGATCGAACAACATCACTATCCATAGGAAATCTCCCAAAATCAGTAAATTTAATTAAATGGAAGGGGACATATTTTTAATTTTTAATTCTCATTATTTCTTTTTAACTTTCAAAATTTATGGAAAAGGTATAAACACAGATGATTCAAACGAGAGAGTTAAAATCTGCTACCAACAAAGCTCTCCCAACACGTTGATGGTAAATTTTTTTACTGTTGTGATAAATTTTAGAAATCTGACTATTATAAGGGCATGATATCTAGAAAACATATTGGTATAGGGGGATTATGAATTTATGATAAAACAATTTAATCTTCTATTTGATAAGCCGTTTATCCAAAAAGATGCATTGCATTGGAATTCAAAAAAGTTGAGTTTTTGTGAAAAGTTCTTCATATGATGTTTCTTATTATGATTCAAAAAAATTGAGTTTTTGTGAAAAATGTCTTACTAAATAGAAATTTGTGTTATTGTATAAAGTTCTTTTGCATTTGCTTCGGTAGCAGAAATAATACAACAATGATACTAAATACAAGAACTTTGACCAATCAAAATCCCTGAATTTTGATGATGATGATGATGACCTGGTTGGTTATCGCTTTTATGGTAAAGGTTGATTAATTATAATTTTTGGGTAATTTGCTGAAACCTTTTTAAAGTTTTTGATTGTTGCTGAAACTACCCCTGAAGTTTGGTAATTGTAAGTACCTTCTTAAATGTTTTGACACAGTTGCAATTAGACCCCTCTTATTATAATCATCTAATAAGAGGCACTAAAATGCCTAAAATACCTATATAGTTACTATTGATGTTAGTTTTTACGAAAGAGAAAACACAATATGAACATAATGAATCAGAGAAGTAAAAATTTGGGAAATAAATCAATTTTGAAAAAATGATTAAAAGGGTTTGATATAGCAATTGATACAGAATATGAAAAATTAACATTTTGGTCAAAAGTAATGATATGGATTGGACATTTTCATGCCGCTTGCTAAAGAATTCTAACAAAAGGGTCTACTTGCAATTACAATTATCAAATTTCAGCAATTTGCCTTAATTCTGTGCTTAACTTTATTATACCTGGTCTCAATATTATTATGCATAGAAGAGAGTGTGTGTTTGTCTTAGATTTGTTGTAAGGGTAAATCTGCGAGCTGTAAAAAAAATAATAAGATAGGGGAAGAGGCGAAGAGCCTTGGCCAATGAAAACAGAAGTTTTTGAACCGTGGTTTGTACTGCATTTCGTGATAACCGCGAATTTGTATTGAACGGGAACTACGTGTATGTATGGCGGGTTCTCTTCTGGGTGTGGTGATTGAAAAAGTTGCAGACAAAATTTTCTGCAGCAGCGGATTCGGTCCCATGTGTATCGAACTCTGACGTGTTCACTCGCCATAGGTTACTCAACCTGTCAGCTGTGCATTATTGTCATAATTCATAGGAACCGTAACCATTATCCATTGTCAATTTGTTATCTTCGATGATTTACGCCCTTCCATGGCAGAAATCTGAAACCTCAATTAACTCCTCTAATTTTATTCATCATCACTCTTCTCTGTGCTGCATCCCAGAGAGAGAGAGAGAGAGAGAGATGGGGAAAGGGGGGATGTCTCATGGTGGTGGAGAGGGCGGAGAAAATATGGCCGCTTGGCTTCTTGGTGTCAATAATCTCAAGATTCAACCCTTCGAACTTCCCCCACTTGGTTGGTTCTGCTTTCTGGACTTTTTCTAAAGAAAGATATTAATTTGATTTTCTTCATAGAGATAAAGAGAGAGAGAGAGAGAGAGAGAGAGAGAGAGAGAGGAGTTAGGGTGTTCTCTGTTTTCTTCAATTTATATGCTACTGGCCTACTCTGCTTGTCAGTGAGCTATATGCTTGATGATTTATCATCTTTGAAATTTCTTTGTTTACGTGTTTATCGAACTTTACCTCTTAGACTTCTTTGAATTACTTTTTTTTCTCAATGTTTTCTCGTGATAACTTTCCTCGGAATTGAATTGGAAATATCAGGTCCAAATGATGTTAGGGTTCGCATGAAAGCTGTGGGAATCTGCGGAAGTGATGTTCACTACCTCAAGGTCAAACTGCAATCCCTTACCCTCTCTGCTCTAATTCTTGAATCATTTTATTTCAACTATTATGTATTTCTGAATCTTCCCAAGTCCCGATTGACATATTGAGTAGTCAATATCCATGGATTTTACAGAAAATTTTCATCTACCAATAAATACTTTATGGTGCCTGTTCTTTTTTAATTGCTGATCGGTTTCATTGTGCTTTTACAGACCATGAGATGTGCACATTTTATCGTCAAAGAACCTATGGTGATTGGGCACGAGTGTGCCGGGATCATAGAAGAAGTTGGGAGCGAAGTCAAGTCTTTAGTTGTGGGTGACCGTGTAGCTCTAGAGCCCGGGATCAGTTGCTGGCGTTGTGATTTCTGCAAAGGTGGCCGCTACAATCTGTGTCCTGATATGAAATTTTTTGCAACTCCTCCAGTCCACGGCTCTCTCGCCAATCAGGTTCTTTACATTTGCAGAATCTCAAACCAATTCCCATATAAATCAAATCCTTTCACACTCACACTCATAATTACAAATTTACAATTCTTCTGTGCAATTTGTAAGGTCTGTACTGTAAAATATTCCATCAGTATCTGAAACTTTACTTCTTTTGCTATATTTCATAGACTGAATTTTTTTACTTAATATGACTATAGTTTAGTATTATGATATGAATATGAGGCTGAGTCCTCGCATTTGTGTTGAGGAAGTGCTGAGTATTGATATTTCCGGCCTGCAGTGTTAAGTCTGAGTTGCCTTTCTGGTGATACAACATAGTATTGTTTTCCTTGAATGTAACCACTATAGGCAGTGTTATAGACACCTTGTTTTCTTGTACCAGGTGGTCCATCCTGCAGATCTATGTTTCAAGCTGCCTGACAGTGTAAGCTTGGAGGAAGGGGCTATGTGTGAGCCTCTTAGTGTTGGTGTCCATGCTTGTCGTCGTGCTGGCATTGGTCCTGAGACAAATGTATTGATCATGGGAGCAGGTCCAATAGGCTTGGTTACAATGTTAGCAGCTCGAGCTTTTGGAGCCCCCAGAATTGTTATTGTGGATGTGGACGATCATCGTTTATCTGTTGCAAAGGATCTTGGTGCCGATGAAACTGTCAAGGTTTCAACAAATATTAAGGTCTTTATCATCTGTCCACTTGTACCTCACCTGAATTTTAACAATATGATCCTATTTTTAGTTTTTGTTGAGGCTGTGTAGAGATAGGGATTCCCTTAATATCATTTCCAGATCCACCATTGGATTTGAGAACGGGATGAAAAGTTGGGTATCCACTAATGGAATTACCTTTTAGAGAAGTGTGGCCTGTTAATTGAAGTCACATTATACCAAACCTCCCAATGTACAAATTAAACATCCAATAATCTAGTGTATTTTGGAACCATCTAGCATTGTCTTAATTGACTGGAATTGATGATGTTGTTGTACCACCAATTTCCAAGTTCTTACCAATTAGCTGTTCTACAGGATGTCAGTGAAGAAGTATCTCAAATAAACAAGGTTATGGGAACTGGAATTGATGTGACCTTCGACTGCGCAGGCTTTAACAAAACCATGTCAACAGCTTTAGATGCTACTCGTGCTGGCGGTAAGGTTTGCCTTGTTGGAATGGGTCATAATGAGATGACCGTTCCTCTTACCCCAGCTGCAGCAAGGTATTGCATATTATTTCATTCTATTTTCTTGTATACCTCCTTTCTCAGTCTTCTCTTATTTGTCAAATTTCAAATGAAATGCATTTATGTATTGGGAACTCTAGGACTAGAATTTGTTTGTAGCAGTGATCTATACACTGCTGTGAAGTTCAAAAAGATCTGCACTGCATTCTAATGGTTCTCTGTTCTGTTAGAGCATACCCAAATCTCAGAGTTGAACTTTGAGTCAAGAAGCTGGAACCTGTTGGCTTAAAAGTTGTTCCAGATTAATTGTTTCACAACGTTTCTCTTTGTTGTTCACGTTTTGATGATTCAGTACTCAATTTTGATCTTACTTTGTGTCAGAGAGGTTGACATCATTGGCGTCTTCCGTTATAAGAATACTTGGCCTCTTTGCCTTGAGTTTCTGAGGAGTGGAAAAATTGACGTGAAGCCCCTTATAACCCACAGGTTTGGTTTCTCCCAGAAGGAAGTAGAGGAGGCCTTTGAAACCAGTGCCCGTGGAGGTAATGCCATTAAAGTGATGTTTAACCTATAATTGCAGTTACATGTATACTAGATCGTTGCATTGGTCTGGTCATTTCTATTGCTTGTTTATTGTTGCAGCATGTCTTGCATCCATAATATTATAATATTACAACATTCCTGAATTAGAACTTATGAACTACAGTTGTTTTAATGTTTCCACTTTCCATAATACAGCTTCTATTTTTTTGTTTTTGTTTTAATTTTTTTATTTGTAAACTCAACTAAAGAAGATGAAGCCTGTCATGTCAAATTGTTTATAATAAGACAGTAATTACAAATATTTTAGTTATCGCTTATCAAGTCATCCCTATAAATCTTACCTAATTGAACGTAGACATAGTTTCAGATTGTTTACCATAAGACTAAGAATAGATCCAGATGTTTTTGTTATTGCCTTTTAAGTTAACAATCTAAACACCTGTTAAACATCATAGACTCTGTTTCGGAGTCATTCTCTCCTTTCCACACATGGGACAGGCAAAGACTTAAATCTTACCAGGGGAATGCTTACAAACAAGAATTCATCCGCTAAGGCCAATTTAACATCAATGGTGGAGACTAATAATTTAGTAATCCTTTACCATATAATTCTAGGAATTCTAATATTTCCATAATGTACGATTAATCTAATTACTTTAAGGGATTCTAGCTGATAAGGGCAACTTTTGGGCCCTAATATCAATAACAATAATCTTTTTAACATAATTTCTAGAATAGGCTAACTTTTTCTTTAAAATATCAAATAGGGGCAGAAACACTGTTCATCTCCTTCTTCCTCCAAACCACCAAACTCAGAGCAGAACTGCTACGAGTTATTCTTCTGAAGCAGTTAGAACCATACATGAAACACCGTACCAGGTGCATGAATCGGCGGTTTGGTTCCAGCTATTAAGCCTGTTAGAGGTATCTGAAGCAGTTTTGAATGCCATTAATACCTGAAAATTGGGATTGGAAGAGGTCTATGAGTATGCTAAGTGGAGAAGCAAGATACACATAACGAAATGCAAAAACGCAAGATTGGGCTTCACCATTTTTGCTTGCAGCAGGCCAGCAACTACAAGGATGAACAGAAAAGTAGAGATCTGTGATCAATATTTATTAATCTTGGGGGAGATTTGTTCAGTGGTTTGAAGGAGGAAGGAGATGAACAGTGTTTCTGCCCTTATTTGATATTTATTAAAAAAAGTTAGCTTATTTTAATAATTATGTTAAAAGATTATTTTTATTGATATTAGGGCCCAAAAGTTGCCAATATCGGCTAGAATCCCTTGCTTTAATCAAAAAGCCGCATGGGGCAATTAGTCCTGTCTTGATATCTTGTTAATGGGTGCAACTCAGACTGGTTTGTGTTGAGCATTTGATGAGGATTTTTCTCGGAGGATTTTTTTTTTTTTTTCCATTCATATTAGTAGTTTTGTATTTCATTTCCCTTCCTGGACTTGTGTACCCCACACTTTAGTTTCATGATTTCATCTTCTTTTAATGGATGGCTATTATTCAGAAGATATGTTTTTAAAAATGCAAAAGAAGGGAAAACTTCCAAAACCCCTGACATTTAGAAGTTCCATCATGTTTGGAAAGGCAAAGGTTGAAGCCAAGCTACATAAAGCATGTTGATAGAATATCTGGAAGTGTTTGAGATAAACCTTGCATTAGACAACTGGGGCACAAAAAATGAGACTAGTAAGGTGGAAAGCACCAAACCACTCGCTGACTGAATAAACCTTGATGTCTGTCTCTCTTACTCTGGGTTGTCTTCGGTTTCAAAGAAAATATCTCAAGAAGTTTCCCTCAGTTCTGTTTCTCTTATTTTCTATCAAACCAACCACAGCCTTAAGGAAAGAGAAAGGGACGATGCAAACAATGGATGCATTGCCCACTAACTATATTGGCCAAATCACCACGATAGAGCTAGCAGAGCAGCAGAAGCGGTAATGCTAGTGAGAGATTTGGACATTATGGATGTATGGGTCCAAGGTGATTCTAAAGTGGGTGACTGACTGCTTAAGCGGGAAATGCAACATTCGGTTTCGGTGGTGCATTTTGGACGAAAATCTGAATACATGGTTTCTTAGCGGACAGAGGACTTAGGGATGCAGAAAAAATTGAGCGAGTTTCAAGCAAGATCAATTCCCCGAAGTTGTTTTACTTATTGACCTTCTTATCTCTGTGAAAGGAGGTTAAAATGAAAATTTGAACTAATTATGTAATAGCCTGTCTTAAACATCTCTTATGGTAGGTTTGTAACAGATCCGGATGCATGAAATTGAGCGGGCATGCCTCATCCTCAACCAGATTCT
The DNA here is from genome assembly GCF_055504915.1 of Nelumbo nucifera. Taxonomy (NCBI): domain Eukaryota; kingdom Viridiplantae; phylum Streptophyta; class Magnoliopsida; order Proteales; family Nelumbonaceae; genus Nelumbo; species Nelumbo nucifera. The sequence goes on from NC_142649.1 coordinate 189,097,369, forward strand.
ATGCTTCGTCAATCTATTCGAATTATCCTTTGATCCAGAATCGCAGACCGCAAAATCAAAGCAAAAAATTTCTGAATAATGGATACGAATACGATCCCCAGAATTCAAGACTGTCGGATTCGCATCGGATCCATATACTTCTTATTTTCGTCCCAGCCCTGACCTTTTAGTCTCCGTTTGGGAAGAGTGCAAATACAAATATGTTCGGTGAATATTAGCATTTGCACATTGCACTATTTCCAAACTAAGCCTTGGAGGTTTGGGGATTTATGTTTTTTTGTGCTTTTTTGAGAAAACATTTTTTCATGGTGCTGTTTGGATCCATTGCTGCTTTCTGAGAAAATCACTTCATGTGAGAGCCATGTCAGCCACCATGCCAAAAAACTCTGTCAAAAGAAACAGAAGAAAAAAAAAAACACAAAAAATAGCGTTTTTTAAGATGGGCATTTGTTTTGAAAAAACAACACATTTTCTACTGTTTTTTAAGAAAATGGCTAATCAAACAGCATATGCTCATGCGTTTTTTGTTTTCTTAAAATCAGATACAGCTCTGACGTGGTACCGTTTTCTGAAAAAACGACAAGTCTCAAACACCACCTTAATGTTTGTATTGCCACATGTTGGGGTTCCCTTAACAATATATAAAAAAGGTTATTTACTAAAACACCCCTTATAGTTTCACAGATTTACTTAAACCTATTCAAGAGTTTGCATTTTACTAAAATATCCTTTATTGTTTGCAATCTATTTATTTAATCGACCTTTCATTAAGAGCTATTTGTATTTGTGATATGAAAATAGTAACACGATTGCCTAAATTAAGTGAAAAATGTTAAACGGCATGGACCCATGGTTGTATATTCCAAAAGAACCCCTAAATTGAGTGGAAAACATTCAAGGGTATGGATCCATGGTTGTTTATTGCAAAAATACCTCTAACACTTTTTTTGTACAGAAAACAAAATTGATGACCAAATAGAGAAAATAGAGTGGTTGTCCATGTTTTATTAGGGGCAAAAAATGGCATTTTTGTTTTTAGTTTCTTTTGATTAAATTAATTTGAATAGATGTTGGTGTTAAAACTGTCATTTTCCACTTTCATCTGATGGAATATTGATTAAGTAAATTGATTGCAATATATAGGACACGTTTTAATAAAACATAAAACTATAGGGGATGTTTTAGTAAATGACCCTGAAAATCCATATTGGTTTGGTTTTGGCGGTTGTTTTAACAAAAGTTTGTTTTGCCTTTTGGGTTGCACCTCTGGTGGAGAACATGATCCTCCATGTTGGTGTGATTGGACTTATAACACTGTTTGCAAAAGCTTCACAAGTGGCCCACTCCTGGATTTCCGGGTTGTTTCTTCATATCTGGTACTTGTGGTTACTGATATTTGATTTTGTTTTGTAATCTGAACATGAATGGATGCATTTTGTCTTTTATGGAAATAAAAATAATGTTCATGAGACTTGAACCATTGAGCCTTCAATGAAAATATGCTATTCAACCAAACTTTTTTAATAGATATATCTTAATTTTATAAATATATAGATATATCCTATATTACCAATCTCGAATCTTGATTGGATATTTGAGTGGATACAATCCGATCCGAGTGTAAACCGATCTAATACTTCGGGATCCAAATCCAGTTTGATTGGATCGGGTGTTGAACCTGTCGACGACCCCAATTGAGATTAAAACTTTACTGCTACTAAGTTTTTTTTCTTTTTTCTTTTTTTATGGTAGAGCATACTAAAGTAGTATCTATCTAACTTTTAGCAAATTTCAGTTGTCAAAAGTTCATAACAAATTTCAGTTGTCATAAGTTCATAACAATCATAACAAAGAGATAAATGATTAGGGGTGTTAGTGGTTGGAGTTAGATGGTAAATCTGATTTGAGTTCGAGCATGTTTATTTTGGTGTAGGGTCGAATTAGGATTCCAATACTACAATCGAGTCGGTTTGGGTTTTATCATCCTGACTTGTTGCGCCGTGATACCTCCACATACATAAATTCAAACTCCATCAACCCCTATAAAGAGGGTAATACTTGGCTCCTACTATGGCATCCGACACCTCTTGATTTTCATATTTTAACCCTAAAGTCTGAAATTTAAACTCTAAACCACTAAATCCTATATTTAACGTGTAAAATACCTTTGGTAGGATGTAAGTGAGCCAAATATTTTTCCCCCAAGGCTCAGTTTGGAAGTACAAATGAAAAAATGTAGTGTAAAACCTTATATTTTGTATTATTTTATATGTATTTGCACCGTAGATATTTGCATTTGTATTCTTTCCAAACTGAGCCTAAGGAGAAAAACTTGATTTTTTTTACCCCTTTTTACTTACTTTCAGTAATGAGAAATCTATTATTTTTATTACCTTTTTTCATATCCAATGGGACATTTAGTCCTCAATAGCCATTGCTGCCAAGTGTTTTGGCTATTTGAGATAGAATTTGGAATATCTACATAATGTATTAGCCAAAAATAATCTTTGAATGGCTCTTGGGTTTTCAAGACGTCTGATAAAAGATGCAATCGAAAGATTCTATAATTAATAACAAAAAAAAAAAGAAATAACAATCACACACAAAATTATAATTAATAATTTACCGGTCGGATCGGATCGCTTTGGCTTGAGCCCTATTGCAACATTAGAGGGTCAAGTTAGAATGGAGGCAAACCACCATCTATCCATCCTACTCTGAGTGTTTTTGTTGAACAGCGTGGGGGACTGAAAACGCTCGTCAATAGCAAGCATATTGCATAGTGCATACCCTTTAGGCCTGGACCAATTTCACCATCTCATCTCTTTTCTCCTTTCCTAAAGCTTGGTGTTGGTGCAAGCCAGGCTGCATTCCAATATACGCTAAGGTTAAGGTATGTCCACAGTGTGAGTGCTGGTTAGTAATAGGGGTTTGGGCCAAGCTGAAGGCCCATAACCACCACTTGTAGTTGAGGGCCATAATTGGAATCAGTTGAGTTGATGAGTTGAGAATGATGGATTTGGTCCCCATGAAGCTAACCGCTTTGGCATAATAGTGGCATTTGGGCTGGACATGGACCCACTCAAGAAGTGGCCCACCACTGCCGAGTCGGTCTGGCGATAAGGCTTGGCCGCTTGGGAGATCACAAAAACGGAATAGAACCAAAGTAAGACGAAGGCCTAATTTGACATTATCCATCAAATATCATAACGTCGGTTCGGCTGTGATTGACTGATTGTTCAGCTTCATCAACCACTTAATAAGTTGATAGTGCACAAATACAAGTCTCAAGCAATCGCTTTAAACAGTTGAAGAAGTGATTATGGATCAAATGATTCCACATAAGCAACTGTTCATGGATTTTGCATACTTCTTTTTCTTACTGAAAAAGGACCACTTCCGCCATGGAGATTTAGATTCTATGATCTTGTTTTAGGGGAAAACTGTTAAATCAGATCAATTATAGGGATATAATCTAATGCAAATGGGACCCATTGAACATTGAAGGGACTAACAGAGATAGGGACAAATGAAAAAAAGGATTTGGATTGTAGTAAGAAATGATTTAAGGATCCATAATTGATGATGGATATAATCTGAACAGAATAACCGACGCCATGTAGTTGTGATAAGGCTTAGATGATGATGATAATCAATTTTAATCTACGTCCTTTCATATAAAATTTTGATAGATGTTATTAATGGTGTGGAATTAGCAGAACCATCCAAAACGTATAACTTAATCTCAGTCAAAACCATGGCAAAGATAAGGATTGTTGGCTATTACACCACGTAAGCTTAAATTTTTGTTGTGGCCGTCCAAAAAGAAATCTAATTCTGATCACCAATTGGAGAAAACGAAAGAAAATGTTATGAATTGAGAGACAACAGCAACAATGGTTCTGGGCTTCCAATGAGGGCCCACTTCTGTGGCACGCCTCTACGCAAGTCGTCCCAACCCATCAATCCAGAGCCCAAACCCGTGACTTACGAGAAAGAAATCAAATCAATGAACACTGAAACTCGAATAAAAAAGAAGAAAAACCCAGATGCCATGCCACATTCCACATGTGACATGCCACTCCTCCTTGTTGGTTGGTCTGTGCGTTGGATTTGACGGTTCCTTTCTACTGCTTCTTTGCAATTAAAAAGGTGGCGAGTGAGTGACTGAGTGGGGAAGGCGCCATAAAATAAACCTCCACAGTCCACTCGACTCCAGTGCACACAATTCGCGATTCACGAACTTGTTGCATTTTTTGGTTTATATTACCGATAATACCCCTCCTTGAAGTTCATATCAGAGAGCCCATTTTGGTAATTTGAACTTGACGAGAAAGAAAAGAGGAGGTGATTCACGTAATACTTGATTGATAACAGGCCAACACAACCCACGGGCCAGTACACGTCGTCGTGTCGTTAGAATCCACATAAACGGCCCAACTTCTCCTCACTCCCTTTTATTATATATAGTCCAATATATAGCCTTTGATTGCTCAAAAATTCAAACTCTCTCTCTCTCTCTTTCTGTGTGTCTCGATGGATTCGAAGGCTACGAAGAAGTGGATGAGAAGAGCAGTAGGCATGGCTGATGCAGCTTCATGGTGCTTTGCCCTTGTTCTTCTCGTACTCATTTTGCTTAGCTCTACGAAAGAGAGTTCTCTCACAGAGGAGCCTGTGAAAGGGAATCAGCTCTTGGGCAGACCGTGCGAAGAAATTTACGTCGTCCGAGAGGGTGAAACCCTCCATACGATCAGCGACAAGTGCGGCGATCCATATATAGTGGAGCAGAATCCACATATCCATGATCCGGATGATGTATTCCCCGGACTAGTGATCAAAATCACTCCTTCAAAGCATCCAAGGAAGTTATTGAGGTAGCACAGTCCACAGAGATTCTGTTTCTTCAAAGTGTTTTTTCTAGCTCTAGGATTAACACAATCTTGTATCATACTGGAGAATAAATATGTAAGAAAACAGATTAACGATTTATGTTTAATATGTGCTTTTCTTGATCTTATTTGTACTTTTACAAGAAGAGGCGATCGTATTCATCATGGCCTTGTTCTGGTTCATATTAATATTATCGATTCTTCCGAGTTGGATCATTTTATGTGTTTTCGGTGAGGAGCAAAGATTGTGAATTCGGACTCCTTGAGTAACACTTCCTAATAGACATTAATTCTAATAAGCGATCGACTGTGTCAAAGAAATTGAATTTTCTGAACTACAATTCTAATTCAGAAAAATTTGATGTTCTGTTCTGTTCATTCATTACTCCTGAGAGAATGACAGGGCCTTTGAACAATGAACAGTGGTAGATTTAAACTCTATTTTATGAGATGAGATTGGAAGCTGAGACTTCAATTATTTTTCCCTTCTTGGTTTGAATTAGAGAAGAATAAGCCGCCCTATCCTGTTTTGGTTGAACACGTGTTGAATGGAAGCCTTGTAATATACAAAGAAAAAAAATAAAAATATTGAGTTGTTTAGATAAGATATATGGTCTTAATTCTTAAACTTGGACGGTTCGGTAGGGTTTGTCGTAACGGAGGAGATTGCTAACCGTATTTTGGTTTTTGAGTCTCTGACAACTGACAAGAGGGTGATTTGGATTCTAGTGACTTCGGGAAACCCTGGAGTGGGACAATGTTGGAACTTGGAAGTAAACCTGGTAATCGGGTTGGGTCATGTCGTTTCAGATTTAGGGTCAGCTGGTCTTTGGTCAAGTTTGTCTGGCTTGAACGGTTCAAGTGGTTCAACCATTCAGATCGAGGATGATTTGAAAACATCGGTGACCTGTGATCCGAACTGACCATCATATATTTTGGGTCTGATTGGGTCATGTTGCTTTCTAGCTCGGACCACCACATAATGGTTCCTTATCCGGATTGAGTTGGGTCAGTTTTTTTTGCCGGGTTTAATTGGAAGTCTATGTGACACTTTGGGAGTTGGGAGTTGCAAACTTGCAATAGAGAGAAGCCTTTGTCATCATTCGACCGGCTCGATGGGTTGGGTTGAGTGTAGGCCAAGCCTGCAGCTTGTCCCATCAATTAAGGGGATCAGGAATCAAGAGAAGAGGATTGAGCATCAAAACTGGTGGCGAATTTGCGATGGTCAAGCATGGCCGCCCCAGGAATTAGAACAGATTTTCATGGAATCTGGTTCGCTGGTGAAATCGTGTAAATCACCAAGGCTGAGTTTGGATGGACTGCAAATAAATCTTTATATTTTATATGCATTTTTACTGTACATATTTATATTTATATTTTTTTGAAATTGAACAAAGATTGTATAATACAAATATAAATTTTAAAATAAAATATAAGAATTTATATTATATATATTTATATTTACACGCTTTCCAAGAAACAGAGTAGATAGTCTCTCTACCCTCTATGTGTACTTTGAGTATTAAAATAGTTGGAGAAAGAAACAAGATTATGAGCCTATTACTGCCTTGCTGGTATGGATTGTAGGGTTGAACACGCCGATCTCCAAATCCTCTCCATGTTGCGAAAGCCACAAGTATGGGGTTTCATGTATCATGTGTACTGGATCCGACTTCATTTCAACCCTCTATGCTGCAATGTTGATGGTTTGTTTGATTCGTATGAACAGGGGTTTGAAATCAGAATCGAAATAGCCCATTCTAATTCAAACCCGTTTGATTCTTATTGGCGAATTTTGATTCCGACCACAAATCAAACAGACCATGAATTCCAAATCCGGCCCAATCTGTCCCATATATAAGAGTACATCATCTACTTTCAAACTGCATAAATGGTCATTTTAATGCTACAAGGTGCCAATTGGCTAGTTGTTAGGACTTAGGTAGGTCTCTGGCTGGTTGTAATGGAGACTTGATCCTTTGAGCCGATTAAGAAGCTTTCATCATGCTTAAATGGAAATGGATGTAATTGATCCAAGAAAAGAAGGTAGTTGCTAGTCATTTTCCTCAACAGATTTGTTTTGTGTCCATTTTCAGAGGCAGCCTTGGAAAACCAATACATGTACAAAGAAGAAATAATCAACGCAAATTAGGAAAGTTTCATTAAAGCAGCATCAGTAGAAACATTTTCAGGCAATAATACATAATACATGGCTAAAGTTGAATCGAATCTGTACTGTACCTCGTCTGACGCCGAAAGCTTAGTGAAAAGGGGCAATCCGCATCACAGTACAGGAAAAAAGGCAAATTAGCTCCCACGAGGACAATTACACAAACAACCCCTTTCAGAATTTAGATGACACACCTTTTTGTCTCATGGACGGTATTGAATTGAAGCGGTTAAAGTGAAGTCCATGAATACAAAGAAATCAGAACAAAACGGGTGATTGGCCTGGTTTGAAGTAACTGTCTCTTTCCTATAATGAATTAATGATTAATGGGTTTGGGCTTGGGCGTAATCCATACGCTTTCCAAAGAACAAGTCTAAATTGGTTCAATGGTCTTCACGAATACAGAAAACTATAAAGAAAAACTGTTTTAGTGTTTTAACAAAAAGAAAGGTGTTGGCTCGCTCTCCGTGTTTTCGTGAGCTCATATGCGCTTTCGTTATCTCTAGAAATTCCGAAGGGTCTCGTCTCTCGTGGTTTTGTTTCTGTTTTTGAATAAGAGGGATAATTCATTAGTAATTGATGCTGCATAATTTGGGTGAAGGATTCTCGGGGAGTTCTCCCGGTGGGAATACTCCGATGGGTAAGTTAGAACTGGAGAAATCTCAAAGGAAGAACAGAGAGTAAGAATGCTGAAAGTGCTTAAACTTCAATACCTTTACTTTGTGAGGGTCGGGGTCCTTTTATACCAGAGCTCGGTCACATCAGGCGTAACCGTCACTGCCCTAGCAGTTACTGGCTGGGCAGAGGTGGCAGGTGCAAGCTGCCGCCACAGGCTGCTACAGCAGGGCACGGACGTCAGGCGGGCCATGCCTTTCAGAGACGATAGGCAGAATGCCGTCTGACAAGAGCACTGCCACCGGATCTGGCAGGTACGGATGTCAGGCAGATCTCCCTGCAGTCTGCCGAGCTACCGTGCACCGAACCACCTGGGCAGGTTTGCCTTGCACCGAGGCATCGAGGTACACCGAGGTGCCCGTACTGGAGGCGAGCCTTGAGCAAGTACGAACAGGAGTCTTGACGGTGTTGTCTCGAGGTGTTTCTCCCTCAGGACACAGCCAAAAGCTGTGGTGCTTCCTTCTTAGGAAGGGAGAGCTCGGAGTCCCTTAGGAGGAACTTGGGTCCCACGAGGAGCTCGGGTTTGCACGGGGGAGCTCGGGGGCTCCATCCTCAGGTTCGGGGCGAGCGGGGCCTGGCTTCTCGACGAGCTGTCACACCCGACGAGTTGTTTGACGGGCCTCGGCGAGCTTGCTATGCCGAGTAGTGGCCAGGCTGTCATGCTGAGTTGTCACTTATGCCAGGTCATGTCCACGTGTCCCCGTGCTACGAGGTCGGGCCAAATCACCCTACATCAATTGCCCCCCACTCCCTGTGCTAGGGGTGTTGACCTAGCGCGGGGAGTCCATAGTTTGCCGGGTGGATTTGGCTCGAAGTCCAAACTTTCTCATCTGCTAGCTCATAGGTTGGACCGGTCTTCTGCTCGGTTCTGCCAGGCGCAGCACGGGTCGCGTACAGTCTACGTGCGGATGTCATGCGACTTATAGACTCCGCAGACGTCAAAAAACGCGCTAAACTGATTTCGCCTCGAAGGTCACATAGCCGGTTTTCATGCGAGCCGTCAGATTGCTTCGATCTCAACCGTTGATGCCCATGGATAGTGGCTATAAATAGTGGGGGTCCTGGTCATTTTCCTTTGCCACAAACATTCAACTATAGTCTTGAGCTCGCGTTAAAAGCCTTCAGCTCACATCCAAAGCCTTCAGCTCGGGTTAGTTCCTTTCCAGTCTGGTCTTATTTTTTTTGGTGAATCACCCTAGCTCTTCCTTAGTTTCAATTATGTCTTCTTTTGATAGCCTTTTAGATGAGCCCGAGGTGCCCAAGGTGGGTACCTCGGCTCAAGGTAACCCTATCGAAGTCCAGTCTCTTGAGGCGCGTGAGGCCTCGGGTCACCAGGCATCCACCTCTCACCGAGTTTGGATGCCAGATAGGTTCCGGCCCTCCACCATGACCTTGGAGAGGCTCCGCCAAGTCATTCGGCAATATAACTTGCCAAGGGAGTACACCTACAGTTTACCTGCGGGGAACTTCCCGTGGGAGCTCGGCCCTGAGGAGGTCATGATCTTCCGAGAGCAGCTCATAGCCGGGCTGTGCCTTCCCTTCCACCCACTCTTAGTGGAGGTCCTAAAATACTTCAACGTTATGATAGACCAGCTTCACCCGAACTCGGTCCGTAACGTGGTTGGGACCATCTCTCTTTGTTATGAGTATGTCATGCCCCTTAACTTGGACATACTTTGCTCTATCCTCACCATCAAGAAGAGTGCTTCATGTGTTCTCCCCGAGCACAGGAGGGCTTACTACTTGTCCCCCCGCCCTGGCTTTAAGCTAATGCACAAGCTCCCTAGTAAGGTCCCGGCCTGAAAGCAAGACTACTTCGTAGTCCGGAATCCCGCGGGGTAGCCCTTCCCTACTCACTGGAGGGCGGCTATCCAAGACCCTGGCGTCATACTCGACAGGAAGACCAGGGAGGCATTCCAGTCGTGGGCTGAGGTCGGCTGCGATTTCAGACATTATATCAAAGAGGGTATGCTTTTCCAAGCTGGCTTGAGCCAGGTAGGTAGTTAGTACCTTAGTTGTTTGGTCTGCTCTTCTTTTCCTTATTTTACTTGAGTACTAATGCCGAAGTCTCTTTTGCAGGTCCTATGGAGGCAGACCAACTCAAGGGAGACCGGCTCTTTTAGCATATGAAGGGGAGGAAAAAGCGGGCTACCAAGAGAGCTCGTATCGAGTCACCGCCTGCCCCCACTCCCGAGCCCAAGCTTCCACTGGCTCCAATTTCTGAGCACGAGCTCCCTGGGACCCCTTCGATCATCGACTTGGAGGAGTCCCTACCGCCTAGGGAGCCCAAGGCCTCGGCTGAGGCCGTTGTAAGACTGGCCGTCGAGGCCGAGGTTGCCACCGGAGCTGCTAACGTTGCAACTGAAGTATCCGCCGAGCCCATTCACACATCCGAGACGGATGTCTCTAGTTCGGGGAGCCCGAATGGGGGCCGAAGCATCCTACTCCCCCAATGCAGTCTTCGGAAGAGCAAGGGGACCACTTACTCCGAGGAGATTTCGGTTTGGGCCGATATGCTCAACCCTACACAGCTTGGAGCTCGGGCTGCCACCCACACTATGGTGGTAAGTTTTCTTCCCTTCCTTCTTTTCCTTTTGTATTTGCGCTTCTTCGGTACTAACTAACCTCTTTGTCAGGAGAACTCCGCCGTGCACGCCCTTACCCTTCAGTCCGAGAGGAACCTGAAGCGGGCTTTGACTGCCAAGGAGTCTTCCCGCTCTGCCCATACCAAACTGAGGATAGCTCGTGAGCAGATCCATCAGTTGGAAAGCGGTGCCATGGCCCAGAGGGGCGCCATCACGGCGCTTACGGTGGAGAAGGACGAGCTGGGCCGTGAGAATAACGAGCTGAGGGGCGAGATGGAGGCCCTTAAAGCGAAGTTGACACGCGAGAAGGCCGTCTGAAAGGCGAGCTAGATGCCCTTAGAGCAGAGGCGGAAGGGCTTAAGGAAAATAAGAAGGTTCTTCTGCACGAGGTGGAGTACCTCAAGGCGGACATCGCAGAAAAGACTGAGATCTTCACTCAGGCGATAGAGGAGATGAAGGCCAAAGCTGTCGCTAAGTATATTCAGTCTGATAAGTTTGATGTCGTTCTGGGGGAGACCTACCGCAAGGGGTTCAAGCTCAGCAGGTGGCTGATAAGGCATTCGTACCCCAAGCTCGACACAAGCGCCATCACCACCTCGCGAATCACGAGCGAGATAGCTCGTCAAGCTGCGGAGGACTCGGACTTAGAGAAGGAGGGTGGTGATGAAGAAGATACCCCTGACCAGCCTGAAGCTCCTGAGGAGGTCTCACGCGGGGGTGGAGAGCCCCTGAAGTAATTACCTTTGCACTCCGAGCCAGCGAGCTCAGTCCTTGTACTTTGTTGTTTTTCTTTTCTGTTGAACTCGTTGTACAAACTTTATCTGTTAATGAAATTGACCCTTTTCCAAGTGATCTTTCTAAGTACTGCTTTATCCGAGCTTATCGTGGTTGAGTGTGCGGAGTGGTTTGACGTAGTAGGGCATAGTAGGGCGCATGCCCGAACTGCCTTATGGCATATACTGAGGTGATTAACATAGTAAGGCGTATGCCCGAACTGCCTTGTAACGTACACTAAGGTGATTAACATAGTAAGGCATAGTAAGGCGTATGCTCGAACTGCCTTGTGACGTACATGAGGTGATTAACATAGTAAGGCATAGTAAGGCGTATGCCCAAACTGCCTTGTGACGTACACTGAGGTGATTAACATAGTAAGACATAGTAAGGCATAGTAAGGCGTATGCCCAAACTGCCTTGTGACGTACACTGAGGTGATTAACATAGTAAGGCATAGTAAGGCGTATGCCCGAACTGCCTTGTGACGTACACTGAAGTGGGCTTAGCGTCGTAGGGTCTACTGGTCTGCTCAGGCCCTCGGTGCAGTGTGCTATGGTGTTGAGCTCCTTGGTCAGCTCGGCGTTTCAACCCTTTAAGTTCATTCGTGCCATAGAGGTGGCTACTTGAGCCCGAACTGCCTTTTGGCCCTTGAGCCCTGAGAGTGCCGCTGTTTACTCCGTTACTCATAGGTAATACTGTCTTAGGTTGACAATATTCCATGCCCGGGGTACTTGTTTCCCTTCTAGGGTTTTGAGCTCGTATGTTCCTTCCCCTGAGTACTCTCTTTACTCGATAGGGTCCTTCCTAGTTCAGACCGACCTTGCCAACGCCGGGCTTAGGCACCATAACCTTACGGAGAACCAGGTCGCCAACGTGGAGAGTTCGCTTTTTGACCCTGGCGTTATAATACCGAGCCACCCTTTGCTGGTAGGCCGCGGTCCTGATGTATGCGAGGTCTCATACTTCGTCAAGCAGGTCGAGGTTGGTACGTAGCTCGTCTTCATTTGCTTTGTCCTTGTAAGCTTCTAATCGAAGCGAAGGGACTTCAATCTCAGCTAGAATGACTGCTTCAGTGCCGTATGTAAGGTTAAAGGGGGTTTCTCCTGTGGCAGTCTTTTCCGTTGTACGGTAGGCCCATAGTACACTGGGCAGCTCGTTCGTCCATAGTTCCTTAGCTCGGTGCAGGCGCGCTTTTAGTTCTCGAAGGATAGCCCTGTTCATAACTTCCGTTTGGCCATTTTCCTGAGGGTGCGCCACCGAGGTGAAGTTCTACTAAATTCCCATGTCTCGGCAGCAGTTTTGGAACTTGATGTTTTCGAACTGCTTACCATTGTCGAAGATTAGTACCCGAGGTAATCCGAAGTGACACACTATGTTCATCCAAAAGAAGTTCTGCACGTTCCGAGCCGTAATTATTGTGAGAGGTTCAGCTTCGACCCACTTTGTGAAATAGTCCACTGCCATTATTACGAACCTCCTCTGTCCTGTTGCTATTGGGAAAGGCCCGAGTAGGTAAATCCCCCATTGTGCAAATGGCCATGGGCTAGTGAGGTATTTTAGGTCGGCAGCAGGGCGGTGGTGGATGTTGGCGTGCTTCTAACACTTGTCACTTTTTTTGACAAGCTCGGTTGCATATGCTTTCATCGTTGGCCAGTAATACCCCTGTCGTAGTGCTTTCTGAGTGAGGGCCCTGCCCCCCAAGTGTCCATCGCACAGGCCTTCATGAGTACCGCGGAGGATGAGCTCGGTTTTCGAGGGTCGCAGGCAGCGCAGGTAGGGAAGCGTGTAGGATCTTCGGTACAGCCATCCGTCTATCATGACGTATTTGGCTGCCTGACGGTCTACCCTCCTGGCGGCATTACGATCTGTAGGGAGGGTCCCGTGTAGCAGGAAGCTCGTGAGCGGATCAATCCAGCTCGGCTCTGCTTGAACGACGGGAGCTACCTCCTCTACCCCCCTGAGAATGCTAGGCCGGGACAAGTCCTCTATATACACGGTCCTCATGGTGTTATCGCCAGTGCTGGCTAAACGGGATAAGGCATCGGCCTCGGCATTCTCTGATCTTGGGATTTGTTGGATGAAGTGTGACCAGAAGTTGGGCAGAGCCCCTCTTACTTTGGCTAAGTATGCTACCATGGTTGGCTCACGGGCTTCGTACTCACCCATAACCTGATTTACCACGAGCTGGGAGTCACTACAGACGACGACGTGCTTGGCTTTCACTTCCCTTGCCAAGTCTAGCCCGGCTATCAGTGCCTCGTACTCTGCTTCGTTGTTGGATGCCGCAAACTCAAAGCGTAGTGCATATACCAATTTCACACCGCTTGGCCCGCACAGAATGATCCCAGCTCCGCTGCCCTACCGATTTGACGAGCCATCTATGTGAAGGATCCAGGGTTCTTCATCCCAGTTCGGGCTGACCTAACTAGGAGAGATACCGTGTTGATTGCTACTTCACGGGGCTCGAGTTCAACTGGCCCGGGAACCCCGGGCTCGCCCGCACTAGGGGTCTCGTGTTCCACCGGCCTAGGGACCTCAGAACTGAAGGTACACTCTGCGACAAAATCTGCTAAGGCTTGGGCCTTGATAATAGTTCGTGGTTTATACTAGAGTTCGTACTCGTTGAGCTCGATGGCCCACATCGTTAGCCTTCCTGAGACCTCGGGCTTGAGCAAGACTTGCCTTAGAGGTTTGTTGGTAAGCACAATGATGGTGTGAGCTTTGAAGTACGGGCGAAGCTTTCGGGCTGCTATCACCAGTGCATAAGCTAACTTCTCTATCTCGGGATACCTAGTTTCTGCTCCCTGCAACAATTTACTAATATAATAGACTGGCCGTTGGACCTGATCTACTTCTCTTATTAGTACCAAGCTGACCACCTCGTCACTCGCCGAGAGGTACAACTCTAAAACATCACCCTCTTTGGGTCGGGTTAAGACTAGGATGCTGGCCAGGTGCCTTCTCGTCAAACCCGAACTGGCATTCTTTAGTCCATTCAAAACCTTTATTTTTTTTGGCCTTAAAGCAGGGCAGGCAGCGGTCTGCTGACTTGGACACGAAGCGGCTCAGGGCGGCTATCCAGCCGTTCAACTTATGAACCTCCTTTAACTTTCGGGGTGGTCTCATTTCTAGGATGGCTTTGATTTTGTCTGGGTTGGCCTCAATGCCTTGTTGGTTAACGATGTACCCTAGGAATTTACCCGATGTGACACCGAAGACACACTTATTTGGATTTAACTTCATATTAAATCTACGCAATATTTCAAAGACTGAGTGTAAATCTTGTATTAATTCATGTGAAAATTGGGTTTTCACGACCATGTCACCTACATAACACTCTACTTTTTTGCCAACAAGTGGCTTAAACAGCTTATTTACAAGTCTTTGGAAAGTAGCCCCAACATTCTTTAGCCCGAAGGGCATGACCTTGTAGCAGTACAAGCCGAACTCGGTTATGAAGGCAGTTTTCTCCTCATCAGCTGGGTCCATTTTGATTTGGTTATAGCCCAAGCAGGCGTCCAAGAAGCTCAGCAACTCGTGCCTCGAGGTCGCGTCCACTAGATGGTCGATCCTGGAAAGGGGGAAATAGTCCTTTGGGAAAGCTCGGTTCAGGTCGGTGTAGTCGACGCACATGCACCACTTACCGTTAGCCTTTTTCACCAAAATGGGGTTGGCCACCTAGCTCGGGTAATGGACTTCCCTGATAAAATCGGCTGCAAGGAGTTTCCCGACCTCCTTATCGACTGCCCTCCACTGCTCTGGGGCTAGGTTGCGTTTCTTTTGTCTGACAGGCCTAACTACAGGATTAGTATTAAGTCTATGAATGATAATGTTGTGGTCTATGACGGGCATTTCTGCCACTAACCATGCAAAAACATCTAAATTTTCGAGTAAGAAGCTTACCAGTTGAGACCGCAGGGGCTCCTCAATAGAAGCGCCGATCTGGAGTACCCGAGTCGGGTCTTCTATTGAAGCCGGGATGGGGATGGTCTCCTCAGTAGGTGTAGCTTGCTCCGCGAACTGCTCTGCAGGTCATCCTAGCTCGAGGTCGTCAGCTACCTTGGCCTTTCCTTTGAGGGCGGTTACGTAGCACTTGCGGGACTCGAGCTGATCGCCTCGTGCCACTGCGACTCCAAAGTATGTAGGGAACTTCATTGCCAGGTGGTAGGTGGACACTACCGCTCGCAAGACATGGGTGATGGGCCGACCTACTGTCGCGTTGTACGGAGAGGGGGTCACGACCACCAGGAACTTGTGATTGAGCCTTACCACACTAGGCTAGGTACCGACCTCCACCGGTACCGACCTCAAATCTGAATTTCGGTTGTCCAGATAATTAGGGAAAATTGTGGTTCTAATACTTATTTTGTTAAATCCTCGTGGGAACGATATTTTATACTACTTGATAACTAGTGCACTTGCTAGAGTTATATTTATAGCTATCAAGTTTTTGGCGCCGTTGCCGGGGATTTAATTCTAAAATAATATTAGAACTTGTTAACCTTGATTAATTTAGATTTTTTTATTGTTGTTTTTATTTTGTTATTTTTATTTATTATATTTTATTTTTACTCTACTTGTTTGATTTCTTGTTGGTTCAGATTTACTAGTGCATGACACGCACTAGAAAGGAAGGACTAGCTGAATTCGATCCTGAGATTGAGAGGACCCTTCGCTTGTTGCAAAGGGCCAATAAAGGTAAAGCAAGAGAGGAGGTTGTTATTTGCGAACAAGCTATAGAGATTGAAGGAGAGATGGCAGAAGGAAATCGCACCCTATTGGACTATGCTTGTCCAAACATTGATGGGGCGACATCCAGCATTTGCAAGCCCACCATTCATGCCAATAATTTTGAAATCAAGTATGCAATAATTCAAATGATCCAAATAAGTATTCGGTTTAGTGGGTTACCAAATGATGACCCTAATGCACACATCGTTAGCTTCTTAGAAATATGTGATACATTTAAACATAATGGAGTTAGTGATGATGCAATTAGGCTTAGATTATTTCCTTTTTCATTGCGTGATAGAGCTAAAGATTGGCTTAACTCACTCCTTGTAGGAAGTATCACCACTTGGAATGGTCTAAATTTTTGGCTAAATATTTCCCACCCTCCAAAACAGCAAAGTTAATTAATGATATTACGACTTTTGCTTAATTTGAGAGGGAATCCTTGTATGAAGCATGGGAATGATTCAAGGAGATGCTTAGGAAGTGTCCTCACCATGGGATACCAACTTGGCGACAGATTCAGACTTTTTATAATGGTATTACCCCCTCTAACCGATCCATTATTGATACAGCCGCAGGTGGTACTATCATGAGGAAAACTCCAGAGGAAGCATATGACCTAGTGGAGGAGATGGTATCAAACAACTACCAGTGGAGCAATGACCGAACCAATCTGAGGAGAGTACACCACATCGATTCCTTTACAACCCTATCTGTGCAAATAACTAATCTGAATAAGAGACTGGATAATTTTAGTATTGCAGCCATTAATACACCATCTAGCATCTCATGTGATTTATGTGGTCAAATAGGACATATTAATTTTGATTGTCAATTAAACAGTCCTTTTATTTCTCATGAGAATGCTAATTTTATCTCTCATGCTGGCAGGTCAAACTTCAACCCATACTCCAATACATACAACCCAGGGTGGAGGAATCACCCGAACTTCTCATGGAGTAACAATCAGCAAAAGGCACCCATGGGTTTCCAACCACAGCCGCCCCCACAAGAAAAAAAGAACAATTTGGAGGAAATGATCTCTAAGTTCATTAATGCCACTGAAGCAAGGTTCCAAGAGCAAGAAGCATCGATTAAAAACTTAGAGGTTCAAGTGGGGCAGATTGTAAGCATGTTGTTAGAAAGGAAAGAGGGAAGGCTACCCAGCAACACAGAAAAGAACCCCAGAGAGCAAGTAAATGGCATAACTTTAAGAAGTGGGAAAACAGTTGGCAAAATTCAAAGAGAGGACAAGGAAGTTAAAGTGGCCGATCTGCAAAAGGAGAATGAGGGAAGTACCCCTAAACTGAATTTACATGAAATTAAACTTCCTATTCCCTACCCAAGAAGAGTCTTGAAGGCTAAATTAGATAAGCAATTTGAAAAATTTTTAGAAGTTTTCAAAAGGATTCATATTAACCTTCCTCTTCTTGATGTTTTGTCACAGATGCCGAAGTATGCCAAATTCCTGAAAGAGGTAATGTCCAACAAAAAAAAGTGGGAGGATGGTGAGATGGTAAAACTAAACGAAGAATGCTCAGCCATTCTTCAAAAGAAATTGCCCCTAAAGCTTAAGGATCCAGGGAGTTTTTCTATACCTTGCACCATAGGGAATACTGAATTTGAAAAAGGTTTATGTGATTTAGGTGCTAGTATAAATTTAATGCCTTATTCTATTTTTGAAAAACTTGGACTGCATGAACTAACATCTACAACTATTATCCTGCAATTAGCTGATCGAAGCATTAAATATCCTAGGGGAATAGTAGAAGATGTTTTAGTCAAAGTGGGCAATTTCATCATTCCTGCTGATTTCATTGTGTTGGATATGGAGGAAGATAGGACAATGCCGTTGATTCTAGGGAGACCTTTTCTTGCTATTGGTGATGCTTTAATTAATGTGCGAAAAGGTCTACTTACCCTTAGAATCAATGGTGAAGAAGTGGTGTTCAATGTATTTAAAACCATGGAACATCCCAACACAATTGAACATGAAATTTATGCAATCGATAGCATTGATGTTGGTGCAGCCGAAGTAGACACATCTAAATCAAAAGACATGCTGAAAGTTGCACTTAACAATAGTCCTAATCAATTGCAACAAGCAGAGCAGAAGTTTGTACTGAAATCAGAATTGCGAAATTTGACTTCTGAGCTAGATTCTTTTGAAATTACAATTCATAATGCATCTTTACCTCCATCTCACACAAAACCCCTCCCATCTATTGTGCAGGTCCCTATTCCAGGTTTAAACCCACCTATGAAGGATGAAAGGGGGAAACATCGGAAGTTAAAAACCAAGTGGGGTGGACCCTTTAAAGGGCTAAAGTATTCCCTCATGGAGCGATTGAAATACAAAATGATGATGGGAGTACATTCAAGGTAAATGGACAGCGGTTGAAGCATTACATTGAAGGAGAACAACCCATCCACCATGGGTCTGTTCTCTCCTTGAAACCGCCATGAAGGAAAGGTGAAAGTCAAGCTCACGACTTAAAACGAGCGCTTGTGGAAGGCAATCCATTAAGTTTAGTTGTTTGTTTTGTTCAATTTTCTTTTTTTTTAATTTTTTTTATGAGTGTGTTTTTTTTTTCGTAGCTCACATTTGCAGGATCTCAACGAGGCATTCAGGGAAGTCCTTTTAAATCTCTTTCTCTCCTTGTTCTTGTTATGCATATTCCATGCATTGAGGACAATGTATATCTTAAGTGTGGGGGGAGGATTAAGGGGTTGATAAAATTTTTTCAGACTCTAACATGCTTTAATCATCACTTTTTAACTTTTCCTTTTGAAATTTCTGCTTCTTGGAGACTTGTTTTTGAATGATTGCAAACCACCGTGAATCATGTGCTCAGGTGGGATAGACAGGAAATGATGCAGGCAATTCTAGCTGAAATTTTTGGCTATGGAAGGTATCTCAGTAGTTTGAATGATCAACGGGCAAGATGCAATACAGATTTGACCCTTGTGAGCAGTTGGTTTCTAACGGACAAACATGGTTTGATTATTCTAGAACTTGTTTTGTTAGGCATGTTGAGACCACGATAATGAGTTCATGTATTGAAACGTGTTATTTAAAAAAAAACAAAAAATCGTGTGGGATGGAGCATAAAATGCACTCACACTAAAAAAAAATAAAAATAAGAAAAGGGTGAGATGGAGCATAAAATGCACTCATCCCTAGATCCCAAACCCTAATTCACCTTTTGATGCATTGGACTCATGATAAGTGGTGGAGATGTGACACATAAGCAAGCTTATGGTAATAACATTCCTTGCTTTGTTCTGAAAAACCGTGAGAGGGTATTTTTTTGAATCTTGCTGCATGTGATTATGAAAACAAAGAGGGCTTACTCTAGTCCTAAATTATTCATGCGAAGAGATGCTTGTTTCCCTTGATTGTCGATTTCACTTGGGGACATGAGGATTGGCGATTTAAGATTATTCTTTGCCAAGTTAAAGAGGAAAAGAAGTGGATGAAGGGAAGGATCATGAATACTGATCAAGGCATGCGGGAGAACAAATACCCTATTGAGAAAAATCCAAAACAATCTTTTAGTTAGTTTGTTCTTGTTTTAATTTTGTTTTGAGTTTTGTCTTGCTCGAGGACGGGCAAGAGTTTAAGTGTGGGGGATTTGATGAGAGTAGAATTTATCATATTTTTATCCCCAATTATTATGTCTTTTATACCAAATTAGCATCTAATTGGACTCATATTTCTGTTCAGGTTATGAAAAAAGGCATCAGGAGCAAGGAAAAACAAATCGGATGATTTTTCACAGTTTCAACATCATTCAGTAATCTGGGCCTAACTCGCAAATCCGAACTCCAAATGGGTTGATTCAAGATCCACTGGAAAGATAAGAGAAATATCCACAACTTTCATGTTTTGGACTTTCGCATATTCGGCCTACATCGAAGTCAAATCCGGGCCCAAAGTTGGGGAAAATTCGTAGGAAGGCCCAATCCGCAGCTGAAGCCCAACTTGCAGAAAAGATTGGCTGAAGCCCAATTCGCAGAGGAGGTCTAATACGAATCCAAGAACAAGAAACTGGGAAGAGTCCTTCCAGATCTAAATTCTTGATGTAATCTTAGAGAGATAAGAGGATTGAGTTCATTAGATAAAAAGATAAGATTAGAATTAGGATAGGACTTTCTATTCTTGTAAAGATCAACTTCAAGAGGAAGTAGGAGACCACCCCCTCCCCTTTAAGCTATATAAAGGAGGGGGCGGACCAGCTTTAGGCATCACACAATCACTGAATCTTGGGGATTGAATCAAGAAGCAATGAGCAAGAATTCAAGAAATTGCAAGAAGAAAGTGGCAGCAAGAGGAGGAGATCTCAGCATCATGGGCGATTCCAAGAGTTCTTTCTTTCCCTTTGCTTGCTTTAATTCTTCTATCATGAACTGATTTGTTTCTTGCTAGGGTTGAGGAAAGCCTAATCATGTAAATGAATATATTTTTATCTTTATGATTTATCCAAGATTGTGATTTCTATATAGTCTATGAATTATTGTGTTTAATGCAATTAAGAGCTTTGCCACCTCTTAATTGATTTGAATTATGTTAATGAATCGAGAGAGGAATTCACATAATCGACTGAATAATTCATAGTGTGAATTGAATGGTATATAGAAATATATATACATGATTCATCTGAATTTCATGGTTTTCTTGGACTTAATGCACTCCTATCTTGAGAGCTCTACTCGAGAGATCGAAGGACTACCTGATGGGCGTAGGTTTAGTATATCTCGAGAGAGAATATTAAATAAAATTGGAAAAACCTCAGCTTGTAGGAATGACAAATAATCTTGGTTAATCGAATCCATCAATATTCATTGCATTGGTTAGGTGGACCAAAAGCCCTAGCGCTTCCATCCATTGCAGATTCGATTAGTGATCACCTTTGCTTTTATTTCTTATGCTAATTTTTATTTTCAATAATCTTACTCAAATCTGAATTTCGGTTGTCCAAATAATTAGGGAAAATTGTGGTTCTAATACTTATTTTGTTAAATCCCCGTGGGAACGATATTTTATACTACTTGATAACTAGTGCACTTGCTAGGGTTATATTTATAGCTATCACTTGGACTGGTCTCTCGTTTGGAGGCTGCCTTTGCGGCTGCTCTACCTGTCTGTTGGACTCGGGGACTTCTTGATTCTGCTCCCTGTGCCGTCTTGCTTTATTATTATTATTGCTATGCTGTACAAAATTTCTCAAATATCCGTGATAGACGAGTTCTTCTATCTCATTGCAGAGATTCTTACAATTTTCGGTACTATGACCGTGATCTCTATGGAAACTACAATATAAGTTTTTGTTCCTAACATTAGGATCGGCCTTGAGCCGAGGTGGCCACTTTACATACGAGGCATCCTTGATTGCCATGAGGATCTCGGCCCGTTTTGTGTTGAGGGGCGTAAACACCCTTTCTGCTGCTGAAGCTCGGAAAGGCTGGACTGGCTTTGCCCCCTGAGCTTGGTCCTTCTTCTTGTAGTCACTTGGAGCCGGGGGTTCCGGTTCCCTTTTTCTTTTTTCGAGGACGTGCTCTCCCTTTTGGTTGATTTCCTCCTCTATTCCTATGAACTTGATCTGCGAGCTCGAGGAACTCGGTCCCGGTCTTGGGTTGGTTGACGACCACGTGCCATTTAAACTCTTTGTGGGTGATGCCCCATTTGGCCGCAATGAGCTGAACTGTAGGGTCCAGGTCGGGTATCTGTAGGCAAGCAACATTGAACCGCTTGATGTATTTCCAGATAGACTCCCCATCCCTTTGGACTATGCTGAGGCTTTCCTAAGTCTTTGGGCACCTCTTACTAGTGACGAAGTGGGAGGTGAAAACCTGCATGAACTGCACCCAGCTCCTTATTGAACCCAGCGCGAGGTTTCGGTACCAAGTGTGGGCTACTCCCTTGAATGTAGTGGAGAAGGCCACACACATGCAAGATTCACTCGCCCTGGCCAGATGCATCTGGGACTGGAAGGCGTCGATGTGGTCGTTGGGGTCGAAGGACCCGTCGTACTTGTCCAACGGGGGGGAGTTTGAAGTCCCTAGGCATGGGGACAGCGAGGAACTCCGAAGACAGAGGAGAGGGGACTGAGAGAAGTGGTGCAACTCTTACCTCTCCCGAACTTATTTCTATTTTTCCCTTGAGCTTGGGCAGATTGTGGGTGGTGGCAGTTCGGCGAGCCCGGCGGCGTCTCCACTTCTTCTTGGCTGGCTCGATGTTGATGCGACTGGCCTTAGTATTGCTGAGCTCGATGGGCCCAGGGGGAGGCAGGGATGACTGTCGGTAGCTGCGGACAGAAGGACCTTGTTCCAGGTCGTCGGCTAGCACTCCGAACCTGTTCTCCGCAAGTAGAGGCTCGAACTGCGGATACTGAGGTGATGCCGGCCTAACCGGCTGGAAAGCCCCCGACTTGACTGCGGACCACGCGGCGGGGGTAGGGAGTCTTCCCTTCCTTCCACGAGATGATGCCGAAGTCTCTCCCTGGTGGGAAGGGAGTTCACTGCGGCGATGAGGCTTAGTTGGTTGTGTAGCTGGATGCCGGGGAGGGAGTGATGGGAATTGTTGCTGGTATTGATATTGGGACACTTGGTGCAACACTTGTTGTTGGTGGAACTGAAGTTGTTGAAACTATTGCATCTGGGCCTGCATGGCCCGCATGCACTGCGTCAGGTCTTCAAGTTGACATTGGCCGGCCACCAGAGGGAGGATGGTGGGTTCAGCGAAGGTCGTCCCGACTGCAGGGGGCAGCGGAACAGTTACGGGTGCCACCGTCGTAGGCACGTTCAGGCTAGGAACCTCATCCACAGAGAAGGGACGGTGAACTACCTGACGCAGACAGTGGGCAGTTGGAGTTGCTCCTCTAGGGTGTTCTGGCGTCAGGAGTTGCTGGAAGAAGCTATGGGTGTCTGTGAGTTAAAGAGAGTGAAGTTTCACAGAAGTTAGAGGGAGGCTTTTTGAAGCGTTTCCCACAGACGGCGCCAAATGATGCTACACAATTTGGGCACTCCTAGCTAGCTGTGACTTGGCTTCTATCTCGGACGGGTGACACCTGAGAGGAAGAAGAAGGTGAAGGATTCCTGGGGAGCTCTCCCGGTGGGAACACTCCGATGGCTAAGTTAGAACTGGAGAAATCTCAAAGGAAGAACAGAGAGTAAGAGTGTTGAAAGTGCTTAAGCTTCAATACCTTTGCTTTGTGAGGGTTGGGGGGTCCTTTTATACCAGTGCTCGGTCACATCAGGCATAACCGTCACTGCCCTAGCCGTTACTGACTGGGTAGAGGTGGCAGGTGCAGGCTGCCGCCACAGGTTGCTACGACAGGGCACGGACGTCAGGCGGGCCATGCCTTTCAGAGACGGCAGGCAGAACGCCGCCTGGCAAGGGATTCGAGCACTGCCACCGGATCCAGCAAGTACGGATGTCAGGCAAATCTCCTTGCAGTCTACCGAGCTACCGTGCACCGAACCACCTGGGGCAGGTTTTCCTTACACCGAGGCACCGAGGTACACCGAGGTGCTCGTACTGGAGGCGAGCCTTGAGCAAGTACGAGTAGGAGTCTTGATGGTGCTGTCCCGAGGTGTTTCTCCCTCAGGACACTTAGCCAAAAGTTGGGGGTGCTTCCTTCTTAGGAAGGGAGAGCTCAGAGTCCCTTAGGAGGAACTTGGGTCCCACGAGGAGCTCAGGTCCCAGGAGGAGCTCAAGTCCCTTTGCACGGGGGAGCTCGGGGGCTCCATCCTCAAGTTCGGGGCGAGCGGGGCCTAGTTTCTCGACGAGCTGTCACACCCGACGAGTTGTTTGATCGGGCCTCGACGAGCTTGCTGTGCCGAGTAGTGGCCAGGCTGTCATGCTGAGTTGTCACTTATGCCAGGTCATGTCCACGTGCCCCCGTGCTACGAGGTCGGGCCAAATCACCCTACATCACTAATAAAACTGAAAAACAAGAAAACTAACAAGTGGTATTTTTATGTGTAAGTGCTGTTACAATCAATTGTTTGAGTTATTTTGTTATGTTACGTACTGGCAGCACGTGTCCCAACATCTCACCGTAAGATTGGGACCCAACATGTCTAATATGTGCAGCAACAGATCATAACCTAAATAATCTCTTATCCTAAAATTTCTCCTAAACTACCTTCCCCAATTTCTCCAAAATTATCTTTAATTCCTATTTATCTTCTAAGTTATCTCTAATTCCTATTTATCTCCAAAATTAACTCTAATTTAGTAAAGACTTTCTCTCTCCTAAATTATCTCTAATTCCTATTTATCCTCTCCCCTACTTTTTATCTATATCTATCTAAAGAAAGTTTGGATTAAAAAAAATTAATAATTATTTAAATATTCTAACAAAATTAAATAATAATATTAAAATGTTTATTCAAAAAACACAAAAAATTATTTTATATTTTTACAAAATATATCACAAAATTATGTACTAAAAATTTAAATTATGTATTTCCAGATTATCAATTTAAATGTTTTTCAAATATTTAATAATATGTAAGGGCTTTAAATAAATAATTCAAATAACAAAAAATTTAATATATTTTACAGATTATTTAAATATTTATCATAACTAGAATTTAAATAGTCAAAATAACGAGATTTTGTAATAAATTTAAAAAACTTCTTCAAAGTAGAAAAATAATTATAACATAATATTGAAATTAATAATAATTTAAAATATTACAAAATTAATAATGAAATTATGTAATAATAGTATAAATTATGATTTTATGGATAATTAAATTTAATAAATAATGAATATTTTAAATTATAAATATTTTACATATTATTTAAGTATTTATATAACTAAATATTTTAAATAACAAAATATTTAACATAACTAGATAATATTGAAATCAATAATAATTTATTATTTTTACATAATATTGTAAATAATTAATTTCACTTATATCAAGCAATAATTTGAGAAAATAACTTTCAAATAAATTAATATTTATTAATAATAATTTTAAACTCTTAATCTGTATTTACTATATAATTATATATACTAAAATTAATATTTATTGTATTTCAATAATTATTTATTGTTTTATGTGATAAATGTATTTTCAAAATTATAAATATATAAATTATCTCTAATTCCTATTTATCCTCTCCCCAACTTTTTATCTATATCTAAAGAAAGTTTGGATTAAAAAATTTAAGAACTATTTAAATATTCTAACAAAATTATATAATAACTTTAAAATATTTATTAAAAACACAAAAAAAATAATTTTTTTTTTATTTTTACAAAATAAATCACGAAATTATTTACTAATAATTTAAACTCTATTTTTCTGGATCATCAATTCAAATAATAAAAACTTAACATTAAAAAAATAAAAATCTTATTTTAATATTTCATGAAATAAATATCTTAAATAGAAAAATATCATAAATAATTATATAACAAAATATGTAGTACTATGTAATAGCTTTAAATAAATAAAATTCAAATATGACAAAATTTTAAGTATTTTACAAATTATTTAAATATTTAAAAAACTAAATATATAACATAACTACATTTTAAATAGTTAAAATAACGAAAATTTGTAATAATTTTAAAAATTTTCTTACAAGTAGAAAATAACTATAATATAATATTGAAATTAATAATAATTTAATATCTTAAAAAAGTAATAATGAAATTATATATTAGTAGTATGAATAATTAAATTCTATAAATAATAAAAAATTTTAAATATTTTACATATTATTTAATTATTTAAATAACTAAATATTTAACATAACTAGATTTTGTTAAATAGTTAAAATAACAAAATCATGTAATAAATTTAAAAACATTGTTAAATGTAGAAAAATAATTATAACATAATATTGAAATTAATAATAGTTTTATATCATACAAAATTAATAATGAAATTATATAAAAACAGTACAAATTATAATTTTTATGGATTATTGAATTCAATAAATAATTTATATTTTAAAATTTAAATATTTTACATATTATTTAAGTATTTAAATAACTAAATATTTTATATAAAAAATATTTAACATAAATATATTTTAAATTAGTTAAAATATAGAAGTTATGTAATAAATTTATAAAATCTGAAAAGTAGAAAAATAATTATATCATAATATTGAATTTAACAATAATTTAATATTTTAAGAAATTAATAATGAAATAACTTTTGTAATAATTTAATATTTTTACATAATATTGTAAATAATTAATTTTACTTATATCAATTAATAATTCGAGAAAATAACTTTCATAAAAATTAATATTTATTAATAGTCATTTTAAACTCTTAATATATATTTATTATATAATTATATATATTAATATTAATATTTATTGTATTTCAGTAATTATTTATTATTTTCGTGATTAATGTATATTCAATAATTATGTATAAATTTATTTTTGTTTTATTATTTAACAGAAAACTCTCAATACTTATTGGAAATTAAACTACTATTATTGAAGTTTATAAATTTTGTTTATTGTACTTATTGTATTTATTGTATTTTTGGTATAACTTATTGATTAATATTTATTAGAGATTAAACTATTATTTGAGATTATACTATTTATTGACCAATTTTATATATTTTTAATACTTATTGTATTTTTGTGATTATTGTATTTTCTCGTTATCAATATATTTTCAATTATTATGTATTTTTTCTTTAAATTTTTAATAATTATTGGAGATTAAACTATTGTTATTTATCAGATATAAAATTATTAATTTAGCTGAGATTATGAGTGTTCATGAGTTGGTTCAGTACGATTGTAGGCTATTTGGCCAACCAAATTGATTTTGTTAGGATGTGGAGTTGGTCAACTAAAACTGGCTGACCATTTGTGAAAACCAACCCACTTAAGTTGTATCTGTTTGGGTTGATTTTTTTGTTTGGTCAATCGGTTCGAAATATTTAAACTTAAAAATTAAATTTAAATTTTAAAAATTATAGTGAATTGTTAAAAAAATAATTTAAAATGTAAATTTATGATATAAAATATTTTAGACCAAAAAATATGGAAAATTTCCCACTTTTCCATATTAAAAATTATATTTAAAATGTAAAATATTAATCTATATCAATTGCTAGGTCATCTGATTTTGGTCGATTTACAAATGGCCAAAGCGAAACTAATCCAATTTGGTCGAGTTGAGAAATTTGTGAACCAAAGACGACCTAAAATACTAGAAAGCCGACCAACTTGGGTTGAGTTGATCGGTTGGTCATCATTAGTTTGATGAATAAACCTAATTGAAATTAATTATTGTTATTTTTGTATTACAAAAAATTTATTAAAAGTAGTATATAAAATATGAATAATTATTAATTATTTAAAAAGTTGAAAATATAAAACAATTGTATACTCTTATGTGTTTCTATTAGGGCCATTTACTAGAACACTCCTTATAGTTTTACATATTTACTTGAACCTACCTTATAGTTTTCATTTTATTAAAATATCCCATATAGTTTACAACTTAATCACTTAATCAACCTTTCATCAAGGATTGTTTGTTTTGCCATTAGGCCCATGATTTTTTATTCCATAAATACCCTTAACACTTTTTGTACAAAAAACAAAATTGATCAAATATAGCCAATAGAGTGGTTGCCCGTGTCTTATTCGGGGCAAAAATGGTTTTTTATTTTCTTTTGATTAAATTTATTTAAATGAACATTAGGGTCAACACTTTCATTTTCCACTATCATCTAATGAAAATTTGATTAAATCCATTACAAATTATAAGTGGTGTTTTAGTAAAATACAAATTATAGGGTAGACTTTAGTAAATCCATAAAACTATAGGAGGTGTTTTAATAAATGACTCTTTCCATTATTTAGTTTCGCTTAACAAATTCCGTGCATTGCACGGGTGCCCGCTAGTATTATATATATTTTTATACATATTTTATATTATTTATATATTATAAATAAATAAATATGCATTATATAAATATTTATTTATTTTTATATATTATAAATATCAAGAAACTAAAGAATTGAACCAATTAACTGGTTAACCGATTGGTTTTAGTTGGATTTTGATTCATAATTTTCCAAAAACCGATGGTACTAGTTCAGTTTGAAAATAGGTATAAGCGAACCATGAGCACCCTTAGTGGCAGGTAAAAGTTACTAACAAGGGTATTCTAATAATTGAGCAAGTATATATGAAGTCATTGCCACTTGAACTGAATCTATATCTATACTTATTAATATGAATAGGATGAATGGGTTTGTGGAATATTTATTTTGACTAAAATGCCCCTATTTTTGAATCATTGCTTTTTACTTCATTCAATTCCCTCTTATTAAGTCTTATATTTGAAGGTGTTACTTCCATTCTCTCATTAAATCTTAAGTTTAATGTTTTTGTCACCAATAAAATCTATGAATTAGATTTATATCCAATACTTAATAATATAAAGCCCACCGTTTTAAAAAAAAATTTGACTAAAAAAAAGCAAAACTGCTATTTTGCATAGGTGGTGAGTAAGCAATTCAACCATTTGAGTCAAATGGGTCAATCCATAATATCATAGTAATAAATATAAAATTATAAAAGATAAAAGAAATTGCAATTGGGCATATTTCTTATATTTTACATTAATCATATAAGTGTGTCAAATAAGAATTGATTTTATTGATGATGAAAAAGAAGCACAAAATTTAAAACCAACCCAAAAATAAAAAAATAAAAACTTTATAGAAAACATTTGAGAACATCTTTAACATTATATATCTATACCATTAAACAAATAAATTTGATAAATTATAATTATTTTTATACATATAAAATATAAAAAATTATAGAAAATTTTGAACACACACAACTATCATCATTATAAAATAACATTACCACATGCAAACTGATGCTGTGCAATCTGGCTGCTCCTAGCTGGTGGTGACTTGGCTTCTAGTAGCCGACGGATGTGGAGAATCTGCACAGAAAATCAGAGAACCCGGGGGTGCTTATCCGGCGAGGTCGCTCTGATGCTTAAGTCAGTATATGTGAGCTGAGAGTAATTAAGGAGCAAGAGAGCTAGTAAGCAGTAATTGCACATACCTTGGGCCCTGGGAAGGCGGCCTTTATATAATGGAGTCCTCGCGGGCTTTACGGAATAGTTCCAAGATCTTTGCCATGATAGAATCCATTTCTGTATTATCTGGACATAATGTTATCAGTTGATAAGGTTATTCACTTCCGCCCGAATCGGATGGGGAGATAATGCTTAGTTGTTACGAGGCGTGATCCCGCAGAATTCGGTGAACCGTTGGAGTGACTTTTCGGGATTGTATCGAGGGCAGACCAGTATACCCGAGCTGGTTTCTATCTCGAACTGATGTTCACGAGCTAAGGGTCATACACCGAACTGAATTATGTATTGGTGCCGTGACCTGGCACCGAGGTGCGCTTAGCTCGAGATGATCTCAGCTCGAAGAACCTTAGTTCGGGGAGGTGGAGTATTACTTTGTAGAGAGTTGGCTATGCCAAATTGTCACCTATGTCGAGTCACGTCCACGTGTCCCCTTATTACGAGGTCGGGCCAAATCACCCTATTCCACTAATTCACCTGCTTTGCCCCCCTTCTCCATGTTGCGGGGTTCTCATGTGGTTTCCACATAGCTCTTTAGGCCATGTTTTGTTCACTGTTATAGGCCTCCTTTCAATTCTTACTTATCCTAGGTAAGAATGAATAATACAAAATTGTTGCCATGGGTCCCATTCATTTTAAAATGAAAAATGAGTCCATGGAAAAAAGATTGAGTTAACTTGAAGCATGAAAAATAATGGTGCCTCATATGTTAATTTTCATTCTTTAGAGAAGCTCTATGCTAACGGGCATAAACTATCGGCCTAGGTCTCAAAAACTGCTAGCATAGTTTTTACCAA